>NC_063056.1:19419246-19719246 GCF_018812025.1 Megalobrama amblycephala | reverse complement strand
TAAAACATGCACCAGAATTTTGGCTACCGAAATCTTCACCTGAATCCGCTATTTTCAAAATTGGGCCGAAATGGTTTAATTAGTGTTTCTCTGATGGCATGTTTTTGACTGTGTTCAGCGTCTATTTTGTGCACACAATTTGGATAAGCTATACAGCATTTAAACATGTCAGCTGTGTGGACACTTGCTCTGGATTGACAATATTTATTTCTCGATTTTAATCGGTAATGATATGGTTTCTTAAATCTAAAAAAATCCAAAAAGCTTTGTCCTTTGTTACTTTTAATATGAAACAATGTCTCAACTTTAAAATTCAGTGATTTTATTACGAAATTCATCAATAAAATCGTTTTGGCTCTCTTTTATATGGCATGGCAGATCGCTGTAGCACGGATCAAGTGCATGTGAACCAATTCTCTAATTTCTTCTTTACTATATCACAAAATAAACATGGGTGAATATCAGAAGGTATGTTGAAACATTACAACTTACCAAAATGAATCATGTCTCATGTAATCGCTCAGTCAGTGTTTCAACCAGGGAAAGATGTCGATAAAACAGCTTGTAGGCTATACAATGTCACTTAATGTAACATTTACCTCAAGAAAGCTATTAAATATCCATAAACTCATTAGTTAGCTAGAAAAAAATAACTCTAGAGAAAAGCATTTTGCTAAATATATGCATTGTATTAAATAATCATATTATTTTTTACTTAACCTGTTAATTGTCTTCATTAGTTAATGTTTGTTCAAATAAATCTGTCGTTAGAACATGTTATTACAGTTTATTGTCGTTTAAATGTTTATATTTCACCAATAAACTTAGAAACAATTCTGTTATTAAAAAGTTAAATTGTTTTATTATTAAAAACTGCCTTTTGTGCAATTTACATGTTTGTATGTATGTCAGTTTTGGCTATTCGAGTGTTGATTAATAAATACGTTTGATTGATTGATTAATTTATTATTTGTTTTCAGCCAAGTGCATCCTGAATTTTTGGTTTCAGCCCAGAGTTTTTATTTCGGTGCATCCCTAAAATGATCACACACTGTTGAAATGTTTGTCATTGATAGTGTATTCCTGAAGGGCATGTGCTCCAGACACGCCTGTGTATGAAATCCCATATTTACATTATGATAAAGGATATGCTAATGCATGCTTAAATATAAATACATCCACCATTGACCTATGTGTTCTTTGACTAATATAACATACCATGAGAATAATTTACCTACGACAAGTACAATATAACAAATACAAAGTTCTTTCATCATGTTGTTCCAAATTTATATGACTGACTTTCTTTTGAGGAACATAAAAAAGATATTTTGAGAAATGTCTCAGTGTTGTTGTTTTTTTTATTATCATTATTGGTAACCTGTTTGATCGCCAACATTCTTCAACATATCTTTTGTGTTCTTCAGAAGAAAGAAATACAGAACATCCTTTAGACCCGCAACAAGCAGCCTGAGTTCTCTACCATTTTTGTTAAACCTTTTGAATCCGATGTCTTCTCATCTCCTGCGGCCTCGTGGGATAGCAAAGTGTCCACTGGCAGCACACTTCAGAATCTCAGCAGATGCAGTAAATCATCTGGGGATTGTTCACCTACTGTTTCATGAATACTGAGTATTCGGACATCTGACATTCGGTCTTTTGACACTGCACTTAGCATACTGTATTTTTGTCTTGTTTTCCAGTAAGGAAATATCTGAACTTCCTTAAAACAAGATTTACTTGAGAAGCAAAATTGTAAGATATTATGCAATATACACTGCTGTTCAAAAGTTTGGGGCTGGTAAGATTTTTTTTAAATGTTTTTGAAAGAAATCTTTTATGCTCACTAAGGCTGCATTTATTTGATCAATTATACATAAGTTTTGCCTGCAACTTTGTGCCAAGGTCCCTCTCATTCATTCCCAGCTTTCCTGTCTCCTCTCTACTGTCTCTATCAATAAAAAGTGGAAAAAGTCCCTAAAAACAGAAGGTACAGTTTCACACTTCCAGACATCTGCCTATGCAAATAAACATGTTTACTGTACGCGCAAACACACGCACGGCCGCGTTCCCGCGGACCCCCTCAAGCTGTTCATCTCCGTCTGTTCCCACCCCTCAATCTTTATTCCTCTCTCTCTCTGTGCACATCAGCTGTGTCATGAATGATTCTCATTCACCCACCGGACATCTCCATTTTCCTGCTTACCACGCATTTACTCCGATTATGTGTGAGTGTGAGCGATAATAAGCTCTGCGGACAGAACCTGTGTGCTCCGTCATCTGTCCTTGCGATATAAAATGAAGGTCTACTCACACACACGCGCAATTGGTAGTCACAGCGCGTTGTCTGCCATCTAAACTCCCATTCTGGGCACTCGTCTGTCACTGTCCGCACTGGACTGAATAGTTTTTCTCCCAGGATAGAGGGATGAGAAGTGGGAGCTCACCAGATTTAAGACCACGGTGTTCCCTGTGTGTGTGTGTGTGTGTGTGTGTGTGACATGATGATGGGTGACAGGCCTCCGAATGGTGGTGTGTGATTTACATAAACGCCCTCCGAGTGTGTGTGTGGCATGTCACCTGCAGGCGGCAAGCACAGAGAAAACATGGTTGACACACAGCATCTATCTTTCATTCTGTTTTACATGCCTCTTTGGACCTTAATCAGGGCAGATGCCGTATTTAGTTTTATACAAATGGTAACAAAGTTGACAGATAGACCTGCAGTCTTTTTAATGGGTTGTACTGCTGTGTAACTTTAGTGCTGATCGTTCAGTGCAGGGGTTTTCAAAGGACGTGAATAAAAGAGATGTGACATTGGACTTAAAGGGGTTAGTTCACCCAAAAAAATGTTGTCATTAAGTACTCACCCTCATGTCGTCCCAAACCTGTAAGACTTTCATTCATCTCTATTTTTGATGAAATCTTATGGTTTCTGAACCACACATAGGCAGCAACATTATTGCAACTTTTGAGGTCCAGAAAGATAGTAGTAAAGACATTGTTAAATAAAATAGTCAACATGACTACAGTGGTTCAACCTCGTTGCTTCATAACATTAAGGTTGAACCACTGTAGTAACACAGACTATTTTAACAATGTCTTTAATACCTTTCTGGACCTCAAAGGTGTAATGACGTTGCTGCCTATGTGTGGTTCAAAAACCCTCAGATTTCATCAAAAATATCTTAATTTGTGTTCCGAAGATGAACGAAGGTCTTACGGGTGTGGGACGACATGAGGGTGAGTAATTAATGACAGAAATTTCATTTTCGGGTGAACTAACCCTTTAAGACAACCAGTATATACAGTATATGGTACCATATGTGTATCTCTTACAGACTTTATATTTGCGTGAAATTAAATATGCCATCTACACTGACTGATGTGGTCTGCATCTCTGCTGTGCTTTGTTTATTATTGAATCTCTCTATCGTCTACCCCCTTCACTTCTTTCCATTTACAAACCGTGCTGTTGTATGTTAAGGTGAGAAGTGTATGTGTTTAGCGTTCTGATGGACTGCTGACTCCCTCTACACATCAGCGTAATGACCTATCCACACTCTTCATCCAGAGAGAGACGGCGAGAGGGAGATTTTCAATAACAGGGCTCAGCGGTGCTAAACGTAGGCTCAAAAGTAATCGCTTCGGTGGGCTCACACACACACACACACACACACACACACACACACACACTCGTCTCAGTTTAAGCACCTGCGGGAGACAGAGAAACAGTGGGGTCCACAAGACCACTAGTGGAATAAAAACATGCTTTGGTTTGTCTAAATAAATACATTTTTTGGACAAATTATATTATTAGCATTACAGTTTGAGTGAAATGTTGAATTGAAAAATGCTGTCTTAGTATTTGTGTAATGGCAGCAGCACTCAAGTTGTATGAACTCCTCAAGTTTGTTTAAAGCTTGAGCTTCGATGGAAGAACATCTGATGATCTGTACAAAGAGTCACATGATGAATGCAATAAATAAATTTTTGACCTAGAAATTTTGAATCCCATATTTTCAAATGTGGACTTTTGAACACTACTGTATGTTCTAGATTATAAGGAAGCAATTGAGAGTTCCCAGAAAACATGTTTACTTTTTTTTTTTTAATTTTTTTTTTTATAAAGCTTCCTCTTGACAAGTTTTTCATTCCTTCTTTTCTCACCTACTCAGTTTTGATGTGGCGGTGTTTTTTTAATTTGTGAGTTTCAGTCTTTTCAGCTGGTTAGCAGACAAACTGGTCTAACTAGTTTTATGCCTACGATACTGTAGGGTTTTTTCCGTTCCTGTCTCACTCTTAAGGTGCAGTCACACTAGCGAAATTGATCCATTTTCTATTGTCAGTAGTGTAGCGATGCATGAAGCACTGCTTACACAGAAGTCACTTTCAAAACAAACAAATTCGCGAATTCGCGCAACCAACTTGAGCTTAATGTGAAATCTGCATGGGGAAATCTTTCACCCTCATGCTAACTTCCTGCAAATTCCTTATTGAAATGAAAGTATTTGGTGGTTAACAGTAAATGTGAACACACCTTCACGCAGTAGATTTTATAATGTCTTTTATAATATCATAGTAGGGTCAACTCAACCAGAGGTCCCCTGCTAAAAAATTTGATTTTGATAAAAAAAAAAATTCTGGAGAAAGAAATACATAAATGAAGTATTAAATGTAGTGAATGTATATTTTCTTAGTTAATCACTGTTTTTTGGGATCCCCATATCTATGTAATTGAACTTTAAAATGAAAATTCCAAACTAATCCAAAAGTTTATTAAGAAGTAGAATCTAGAAGGATATTAAGCTATCTTTAATAATTATGCCCCCGGTTTCACAGACAAGGCTTAAGCTAGTTCTAGACATGTTTGAGCTGTTTTAACACAAAGCATACTGGGCCTTAGAGTTACAGGAATGCAAACTTTGGAAAAACTATATTTATGGCACTCAGGTATATTCTATGCAATTGTGTTGATAGAGTGAAACAAGATGCATTTCTAGTTTCAACATTATTTGTTGTTCATATATTTCTCTTTAAAAGAAAAATGTATTGGCTATATGCAAAATGACCCACATTTGGTTTTTGGCCACTGAAAATGTGTACAATTGGCCATTTTACTCATGGAGGGTCTCCATATCTCTAGCATTGTACCATATGAGGCCTTTAAAATGAAGATACCATAAGAAAAGTTTGTTAAAAACCAAAATATAAAAGGATATTAAGATATCTTTAATACTTCTTGAGTTACATGCATGCAAACTTGGGGCAAAAAAACAAAAAAGTGCTTTTTCCCATTTTTATACTGTCACCGTTGGCATATAATGCAGCAAAAATAGCTAAAGTCAGCAGATTTTACTAGTAGACCTACCAATCTCTGTGTAAAAATAAAATAATGATGCTGCCATCTTTATAAAGTCATTTTTACCCCCCTGTAATTTGGTTCCAAATCTCAGGTGAAAATTGTCATTTTGACATTTGGCCTCTATTATGACTTTCATCACTTTTTATGTTTGTCTTTCTTCAGAAAAAAATATTAACAAAATCAAAAATTTGAGCCGAGGAAGTTTCCAAAATGTGGTTATTTTGACAGGGAATGACCTAGTAGAGAGCACAGGATATTATGGTGAGAAGGAGATCTGGAAATGTTGCGAGCTGGAAACTCTCAATCTCTGCCGGACTCTGCAAGTCGGAAAGGCTCTGACATATACATTGCTCCCTTGGTACTTTACTGTTTTGTGTGCAATTTTCACTTCTTTACCACATTACACCCCCACTGATGGTGCGCACACGTACACACTTTTGCGTTCACTGAATGTGTTCTGTCAGGGTTGTGCTGTATGATGAATGCTTCAGGCAGAGAGCGAGCTTGAATGTTTTTTTCATAGATACTTTCACACACACTTGCACACACACACATTCCCATTTAGATTCGCACCCTCTCGCACACCCTGGCTGAGATCAGAAACATTGGCCTACTTGCTGTTTTGTTGTAACCTCATTTATCATTTCTCATTTTGCCATCCCTGAACTCCTAGACTGCGCCAGTATGTGCTGAATTTCTCCCCGGCTGCGCTCAGCGAGGTGGTCGCGGGTCACCTGAATTTAGCCGGACAGAAATGAAGGTTATTTCCTGTTCTCATGGCCTTTTCCCATTCTCTTTCCAGGGTCGTTGGCTCAGCGTGTGAGGGTGGAGCCAGAAGTTGTTTCATATCCTGGTCAGTCTGTGACACTGCGTTGCCAGTTTCCAAACCCAGGCGAAAACCAGCTCACTCAGGTTTGAAATCAACTTCATGTTTCCTGCTAGTCTTAAGCAGAGCTGTGGAACCCAATGAACAAGAGTTTGTTAAAAGAACTTGTTAGTTGGGCTCGTGTAAGAACTTTCTGAAAGTGTTTATGTGCTGTTGGTCTCTTCTGAATTAAGTTTGAATTTGTTTCCTCTGGCATGCAGGTGTCATGGATCTTTGAACCGACTGACGCAGAGCGAACCAACATCGCAGTTTTCCATCCAAACTTTGGGGCAAATTACCCTACCAAATCCCCTCTAGCAGGGCGTGTCCATTTTATATCAGACCCGCCCACTTTGGACAACCCATCCATTCAGATCGAAGATGTGAAGATGACCGACGAGGGACGATATATCTGTGAATACGCAACCTACCCTTCCGGCAACGAACAGGGAGTCTCTTCGCTGATCATGCTGGGTGAGTTTGTGTTTGTTTGTGCAGAAGAAAAGAAACTTTAAAACTTGGAAAAAAATGTGAAGATAAATTCAGGGAATTGTATTTTTTTTATTATATCAGATTAATCAAAAAAAGTGTTAATTTTTTTCCAATATAATTTTTAATTGAAAAATTTTAATTTTCAAAAAATTTAAATTTTCCCCCAATATGCATTTTTTTTTCAATTTAATAATTGACAGACAGCATTCTTTTCAATAAAATACAACTAGGAATTTGGCTCTTTTTAAATAATTGACAGCTTTTTTCAGCAAAACCAGGGGGTGGGGAATTTAAAAGACAAGTGACAGCTTGGTCGAGTATAAAAATATTTGTAATTTGCAGCATTAGTCTGCTTCAAAAAGTATGTGTGTGTACGCATACTCAGATTCACGTCAGTGTCCGTTTGTGGGCTTAAAGGGGATTTATAAATGGTATTGTCAGATCAATTGTGCTGCTGTTAATGTGTGTGAAATGTGGCAGTAACCTTGGCCGGGCTCTTGCTCGCTTGCCCCCTCCCTCCTCTCTCTCTCCGCTATTGATCTGCCTGCTTATCATGCTGAGAGGCCGTCGCTTCCCTGTCGTTCCCCGTCTCCCCTGCTTTTCTCCTTTCCCTCTCTTTGATGTCTTTCTCAGAGCGAAACGTGAGTACAATGTGAGCGCTGTGCTAGCGTGTGGCAGGACAAGCCGATCTGTGATCTTCCCGTCTCCACTTCCTCCCCTCCTCCTCTCATCCTCCCTTACCCTTCTTCACATTATAGCATCAAATAAAGGTCAAACTCTCTCTCTTTCTCACAGCTAAACCAAACAACAATGCTACTATCGTCAAAGTTGCCGCCGGCAAAACCCCGGTCATTGTGGCACGCTGTCAATCATCCAATGGCCGTCCGGCAGCGACCATTTCTTGGTCCACAGCGCTTAATGGAAACGCGACGCCGCCGACGAAGACGGACAATCCGGATAATACGGTCACTGTCCAGAGCACCTACATGCTGGCTCCGCAGCCAGCGGATAATGGCAAAGACATCAGCTGCATGGTGTCGCACCGTACCATGTCCAAGCCTGACAACTTCCCGATGAAACTTGTTGTTGAATGTAAGATTTCAATCAGACCATTCATTACACCAGCAACTGCTGATCCAAATACTTTGATCATTTCTTTAGTGAGTCATGTATCAATTGGTCCAGGCCAGTAATATGTCTCAGAATATGTCAGAGGTCATCAAGCAAATTACCTTGAGGCTTTACAGTGCTGTTTAGACCAGAAATATGAGCTAAGGTCAATGAGGTCATCATGGAGTCAGCTGACGGACCATATCAGTGTTCGATTTACCTAAGACTTCAATGGCTCAAGGCTAAACTCATTCATAAAGGCTAGTTGTTCGATCCACCGATTCACTCTGTCTTTACCTCTTTATCAGATCCTCCCCAGGTGCAGATCGTTGGGTATGATAACAACTGGTACAGGGGCCGGACAAGTGCGTTTTTGACCTGTCAGGCTGATGGAAATCCCGTCCCCACAACTGTCACCTGGAAAACGTGAGCATTTCTGTTCGCTTTCAGTTCTGTTTAGTCTGAGCCTTAAGTCGGGTTTACACCATAGAATTTTAGGCACCTTTTTGCTGTTTTTCTAGCATCGTAAAAGACTTCATAGGGCAAAATCTGCAGGCTTTGATAGCTTTGTGCAGGGTTGTCCAAACCTTCTCCTGGAGGGCTACTTGCTTGCAGAGTTTAGCTATAATACACCTGCCTGGACGTCTCTAGTGATCCTGAAGATCTTGATTGGCTGGTTCAGGGTTGTCCAATCTTGCTCCTAGAGCGCCACCTTCTAGCGGGGTTTTGCCCTTTTCCTAATTAAACACACCTAAACTAATCAATGTCTTCAGGATTACTAAAAGCTTCCAGTCAAGTGTGTTGGGGCAGGTAGGAGCTAATCTCTGCAGGACATTGTCCCTTCAGGAGCAGGACACCCCTATCCTATGCAAAGAATCTCAGTATCAGACAAAGTTCTGGCAGTGTCAGAAATTTTATGGCACAGTGTGGTGATTTATATGAGAACTGGGACCAAAGTCTTGGCTACGATGTGTATCATTGATGTCACACAGTGTGGCATGGCTTTTACTCAATACTTCAATGGGAATATATCAGGTTGCCAGGGGCATATACAGTCTGATAAGCAAGCAATAATCAAAAAATAGTGTAAAAGTCGTAGAGTGTTCACCTAGCTTAAGAGAATGGCCACAAACCGCCCACTGTCCATTCACAGACCCAAAATTGGAAAGCACTTTCTCAATCTGGCACTCTATTCTGAATCGGCTGGCAACTTCTGGGAGTAAGGACTGACACATTTTGTTATTCAACGCCAGTCTTTTATTGTTGTATCAATTGTTTCAAATAAACTCTTCTCTAAACGGCAGACTGTTGTCAGTCTAAGTGGGTGGTTCTTGGCCAGAATAAAATGCGAAGTGAACCAGACATAATGCTAACAGTCCTGAGGTCTTTTAAGCTTTAGTTCTATCTGAAACGTTATGCTAATGTTGTCTGAATGTTGTTCCACAGTTTGTCCGGGCTGATGCCTGAAACGGTGCAGGTGAGGGAAAACCGGCTTACCGTTCAGAAGGTGGATGACACAATAAATACCACCTTCATCTGTGAGGTCGGGAACAGCTTGGGATACGGCAGAGATCAGATCACCGTCTTCGTGAGGGGTGAGTCTGTCTGTACAGTATTTCATCACAGGATCCTCACACATTTATACTGTGTTGAGTGTGAGGTGGTAGACTAAATTTAGACTAAATTTCAGACAAGCAAGGGGTTACAGTTCAGACATAAGGCAGTTTGTTGGCACTTTTCTTGTCTGTGTGTTTCATTCCTCAAGATCTCCTCGCATGCACTGTCATCCCTCAGCATTCAGCTGTTCCTGACTTAGTGGTGGTGTTTTTAATTTAGTCTGTGACTTTTGGTGATCTGGAAAACATGTCTGAAAATGTGACACAGGTTCCCATAGAATTCTGAAGTAAATTTTTTGAGTGTGGAGGAGAAGTGTGTGTGTGTGTGTGTGTGATTGCAGATGTAACTGTGTTTGGGTGGGTTTGGGTTGAGTGCAGCTGTATTTGGGTGTTGTTGGACAGTGTTTTGACACTGTTTTCAGTTTAAATCATAGTTTTTGTGTATTCAGAAAAATGTCCTTAAAGTCAATATGTTGAAGATATTGTATCACTTGCAGCATGCTGTTAAAGCAATTTCACAGCATGTGAAATTGTGTTGTGGTTATAGCTTACTCTCACACACTGGGTCAGTAAGATTTTCTTTTTGTCATGTTTTTGAAAGCCTCACCAAGGCTACATTTATGTACATTTATTTATTTTTTTCTAGTTTAATATATTTTAAAATTAATAATTTTAAATATATTTAATTAATATATTTTAAAATTTAATATATTTTATTTTTGTGGCAAAACTGAATTTTTAGCAGCCATTACTCAAGTTTTCAGTGTCACACGATCCTTCAGAAATCATTCTAATATGCTGATTTGGTGCTCAAGAAACATTTCTTGTTATTATCAATGTTGAAAACATTTGTACTGCCTAATATTTTTTGTGGAAACCATGATATGTTTATTTCAAGAGTCTTTGATGAATAGAAAATTAAAAAGAAGAGCATTTATTTGAAATAGAAATCTTTTGTAACAATGCAAAAGTCTTTTTATCAATTTAATGTGTCTTTGCTGAATAAAAGTATTCAGTAATATCAATCAGTAAAATCTTACTAACTCCAAACTTTTGACGTTGTCAAAACGACAAAGTGTCTGGTGTTTCAGTTGGGCGATCATAACCCAACATAAAATGATTGGACAATTTAAATCAATCATATTCTTTCGATTTAAAAATAGTGGAATGTTCATTTTTTTTCTTGTCATATTTTAATTGAAAGTAATTTAATTTTCATCATGGGGCATTTGTTTAATCTGGTCTTTATTGACGAAATCAAAGTTTAAGTATTCTTCTTTTTTTTTTTCCATTAGAATTTTTATTTATTTATTTGACTATGGCAACTATTGAGTTTTTATCACTGGTGTTCAGGTGGGGGTGGGTTCGATTTGTGACCTCTGGTAAACTACCCCTGCCCCTCCCATAGCTTCATGGCCAAAGTGAGCGCTACGTTTGATCACTGTCATGGGACTCAAAATTGTCCTCTCCTGGCTTTTTCTGGCACGTTCTGATGTCCTGTGACAGGCTGATGGAATAAAATATCCACATGGTTGACTGCGGAGGGACTGAGCTGCTTTAGTGCTGAGCAAGACTAATAGCTCTTAGGTAATGTGGAGGAAAGGGCTTTTCTCTGACAACTTAGGTTTTAAAAGCCTTCTACCTTCCTCCATTCCTCTCGTTATCCTCTCTCTCTCTCTCTCTCTCTCTCTTTCTCTTGCATATATGTGTCCTTTCAGAACTGTGGCTTTAAGGCAAATCTTTGCTCATTTGGAAAAGCACATTCCCCTATCAAACAATAAACTGACAACATCTTGCCTTCCCTCCGCTTTTGGTCCCTCCCATATTGTCATGGAGTGAAAACGAGAACAGGACAAGCAGGAAGAAACTGAACTAGGAGAGGAGGGTGGAGCGGATGAACGCTGGTGGCATTTCAACCCCCCTGGGAACCTACGGCTCTCCCATCGCACGTGCATCCTCTTGCTCTCCTCCCCTCTTCCGCTCGCATCACTTTCATCCTCTTCGCTTCAAACTCTCTCTCGTTTTGTTTGCATGAGCCATTTCTGTGCCTTCCAAACCTGCTACCCACCCTCCTTCTCCGACCATCTCCCCCCTCCAAAAGAGGCTCTCGGTGAGGATAAGTCAGTCACTGCTGTTTCAGCTCCCGGCCTCTTATCCTCCTCTGTCAAAGGAAGAGCGGAAGGGAAATGCTAATCAGTCCCGTAATGCAAAGCCAGGCTGTGTTGTGCGTGTGCGGCCAAAATGTGTTGCGTTCAGTTGGCGTTCGCGGCTTGTAGTGTAGGAATCAGGTGCAAGAGGAGATATGTTCCGTGGAGCGCCGCGGGAACTGTTGGTTAGCCGTGAAGTGGTTCTGCTTAAGTGCAGCCGTTTTGACAGCCATGAAATGGCCACTACCTTCTCGGTCGTGTGGCTGTCTTCGCCCCCGGCAACCATCTCCATGGTGACTAAGGTCGGCCCGCACAGATCTTGTCTCGGTGTTCCTCCTGAAAGCATGAGAGCGGTACAGAGATACCTCGGAGCGTGTTTTGTAGCTCCACCACTGGAGCCAGAGCCGGGAATCCAACTTCGAATCCAAATCGTTTCTCAACACTGTGCCTCATGTTGCTCTCAGGCTAACCTAGATTCAACCCCCACTTCTCTCTCTCTCTCTCTTGCTCTCCTCCATCATTCATTTTCAACTCTGGAGATTCTGTCATATTCTCCATCCAGCTGTCAAGGAAGAAAAAATCTCCTTGTCCTGCTCTCTCTCCCGTCCAGTAGCGTGATGGAAAAGAAGACAAGAGAAGATGTGAGGCATGCAGAGACATTTTTTTTGTCTGGTCTGTCTAGAAAAGCTCCATGAGCTTTATTCATCCACTCAGCCATTCACTTAGAGGCTTTCAGGCCGCTAATATGTACATTTTATTAATATACTGACAGTACTTGGAGAAAGATAAAGAGACTACATTAGTGGTAATACAATATAATTAGTGGTTTTCGCTAAGGCTTGGGCGAACTATCCCTTTAAGCAACTTTTAAAGATGTGATGTAACAGAAGTAGCGTAGTATTCTTCCATATAGTGGTCAAATAATAAAAAAAAAATAAATGTATGCCTGGATGAATGATCCACAGTAAAATCAAAAAGATGCATTTCAAAAATGGATCATGCCGATTTTAAGCTACCTCATTAAAAAAAAAAAAAAAAAAAAAAATTAGTTCTCTTCATAATTAAAATCTCTTTAGAATTACTCACCCCTATGTCATCCAAGATGTTTATGTCTTTCTTTCTTCAGTTGAAAAGAAATTATGGTTTTTGAGGAAAAAAACTGGGGTCCAACGGGTTGAAGGTCCAAAGTACAGTTTCAGTGCAGCTTCAAAGCGCTCTACATGATCCCAGATGAGGAATAAGGGTCTTGTCTAGCAAAATGATTGGTCATTTTCCAAATAAATAAATAAATTTTATATATATATATATATATATATATATATATATATATATATATATATATATATATATATATATATATATATATATATATATATATATATATATATTAGGGCTGCACGATATATCGCATGAGATTGTCTTGCGCATTTCGTCAGTAAAGCCGGTTCCCTGATTACCGCTAAATCGCCATCACCTGCTTTCAAATGGAGCGGCATTTAATAGACAGAATCGTAGATCACTGAAAAGCCACGCAATATCGCGTTCATATCGCAGATGAATCGCCTTCGATAATGAACGCGATATTGCGTGGCTTTTCAGTGATCTACGGCTCTGTCTATTAAATGCTATATATATATAGACAGACATTGGATTGGTACGTCACGCGTGACCTTTCCAACATGATTACGTAATATATATATATATATATATATATATATATATATATATATATATATATATATATATATATATATATATATATATATATATATATATACCAATCCAGTGTCTACAAAGCAAACGTGCCAAGACTAAGTCAAACAGCCTTTACAAAAAAAGGTAAAACAACGATGTCGGATAATTTTGAAGTTTTTCACCCGCAGTACTTCCGCCTACGTCATGCGTTACCTTTCCAACGTTTCTACGTTTCGCGTGGCACGCCTCAGAGTTAGTGCAAGATGAGCATTTGTGGTTAAAACGTATATATAATATAATATAATATAATATAATATATATAAAAAAATTACTGATCTTTTTTGCTAGATAAGACCATTATTCCTTGGCTGGGATCGTATAGAGTCCTTTGAAGCTGCATTGAAACTGCAATTTGGACCTTCAACGGATTGGTAGCTGTTGAAGTCCACTATATGGAGAAAAATCCTGGAATGTTTTCCTCAAAAACCTTAATTTCTTTTCGACTGAAGAAAGAAAGACATAAACATCTTGGATGACATGGGGGTGAGTAAATTATCAGGAAATTTTAATTCTGAAGTGAACCAATCCTTTAACAACTTCCTATGGGGAAGAAAACTTATATTGCCTTTCTTTGTGAATTACGAATTTGGTACTACTTCAAGTTTTGGTGGTTCTTGGTCCGTGTCTTCTCTAGAAACCACTCAGAATGCCCTAGCAACCACATATCAATGTGCTGAAAACCACTCTGAACACTTTTCAGTCGTGTGCCAACACCCTGGCGTTTTCTGACTGCGACTTAAGCACGGGCAAGCACCCCTCCGTGGCTGCATGTGAACGCGAAATCTTTCGATAATGAAGCCATGTAGATCCGTGGGGGTGTGTGCGGCCGCTATATGATCAGACTGTCATGTATAATTCAGAGGACTCAGGCAGGCAGAGAGATTGACTCAAAGATCAGAACAACATGCTCACTCTAACTGAAACAGTGGGAGCTGGAGGTGTGTGTGTGGGAGAGAGAAGTACGCCACAGTGGGTGGCTAACGGGAACACGGCGACTGAGGCAGTCAGACATGATTGTGTTCCTGTTGTTTCTGCCGTGTCTGTGCAAGATGCACAAGAAAAAACAGTGACAATCAAAGAAAAAAGTAAGAGTTTGAGATTATGTTGTTGTTTATTTTGGGTGTTAACACATGCACTGCTCTCTTTCAGCAGTGCTAGTCACGTCTTCGTACACTCATTTTATCTCATACACGCATTCACTGGGCAGTGAGGAAGAAGATGTTTTGTGTTTGTGGCTTCAAGGCCGATGCGTCTGTCTGCTGTCTCCCCTGTCAATCCCAGCTTCCTCTCTTACGCCTTCCCTCCTCTCATCTCATCTCATCTCATCTGTCCGTCTATCCATCCGTCAACCAGTCATCCGTCTCTTTGTCCATCATCCTTTCTTTTCTGTTTTATGTGAGGCTGCATGCTGGTGCTGTGTTTCCTTCTTTACTGTGCAGTTGTAAGTGTGAACTCTGCAAACTGGCCTTATGGAAAGCGATTCCCCTTAAGGAATTGCACATAAATGTCACCCTCCCCACATGCATTCATGTGATTCAACATAAGCCCCATTCGGACTGGACTAGTTTTCTAAACGATGTTTTGAGTTACAGTTCTTATCACTCGACATCTGTGATTTCATGTACCAATTTGGACGGGACTAACGTCCGCTTTTATTACAGAGGTGGGAGTGTGTCTTTTCTAGACGTGGGTCATCTGCTATGCTTGCGTGCATCACGTATGATTTCTGTTTTTATAATAAATTACAAATTGGTATAACTTTCATTTATTATTAAAACCCTATTTAAACTTCACATGGGTTTATAGAAGTGGCTGTTTATAATAAACCCACATAAGTGAGCAGAGACATTTAGACAAGTATCTTATCTGACACTGATATTAAAATGTGCTTTACAGTTTCTGCGATTTGGCTCTATTTATTAATTTTATAATTGTATTTTTTTCATCTGATACTATCCATATTGAAACGAAATGAAAACATGCAAAAGTTAATAAAAATCACAAAGTATGCCTGTGACACACAAACGTCCTCCATGAAAACTAGTCTTCTCCGAATAGGGCTATACACACAGATATTTGAGTTTATACATGGACTGTGTGCGAGAAACTGGAAATAATGTCCCCCTATGTCTCGTAAAGACCCCATGAAAACACTTAGGTTAGATCTTTGTGAATGATTTGAATTAATCTTTTAAGTGAACAAAAAAACTCTGACTCTGTTTTTTGTTGTTGTTGTTGGACATACTAAACAAATATGCTCTTAACTGAACAAGTCTCTGTTTTGAGTCTTAACAAGACTCTAGGGGACACATTGAACAAGGCATCACATAAACGAACTGAATGAACTAGGGCATCTTGCTTGTGAACGAGGTTTTTCTGACCAACTTAAGGAGTCGGCCATGTCATTTGTTCAGTTTGACATGTGAGTCAGTCTCATTCACAACAAGAAGAGAAAAAGGGTTATAAAAATATGAATTTGTAAAATGTGTATACACAAATTTCAATAAAAGATAAGATATTTTGGTAGTATCTATTAACAAACTGGTTAAGAGAATTTTTTAATTATTCATATCATATATCACAAATATATTCCCACTTACTGGCATATCAGTGTAACCTAAAAGGGTCACTGAATTAATCTTTTTACTTAATGGTTCGAAAGATTTAAGTCACTTGCATCAAAATCTCCACCATTATAGAACATATCAAATCACTGGTCCCTTTATGATTCACTTGATGTGAACCAAGATGTGGTAGTTGCTAGTCAGTTGCAGGTGGTATTTTTAATTTAGGGGGCGGGACATTTTTATTCTAAAGAGCATTAGATTGGACAGAAATCTCTGTTGTACAGGATGAGTCATTGATATTTTTAGTCTGCTGAAGATGAATTTAGCGCTAATAGACATGGACTTAAAGGCAAAAAACTCCATTTTTGATTTCATTGGATCTTTAATCATTTAATTTCCATTTCCTTTCCATGAATCTAATTCCATCTAATTCTTCCTTCCTTTTCTCTCTTTTTCACCTTTCTGTCTCTAGAGCAATCACCTTCCTCTTCGAACGCAGGTGTGATCGCAGGCGTGATCTTCGCGTGTCTTCTGGCCATCATACTGATAAGTGTCCTCGCCTACTTCCTGGTATCCCATAATCGCCGCCAACAGCATGGTTACCGTGGCACCGGCAAGCCAACCGGTGCTCCCTACGACTCCTTTACCCGCCTCTTTGGCTCTGCTAAGTCAAGCAAAAACGGTACCGGAAACAACGGAAACAACAACACGCCCATTTACAGAGGAGATGTGGGGCTTAACGAGAAAACGGCCAATCAGGGCATGCATCCGGGGGGCGTGGCTCTGCTCGAGACCACACGCACGCACACAGCGGAGGATATCCTGCTTAGTAGAGAGATGGATGAGGTAGAACGGAAGAAATTTGATGAACTGGAAGAAGAGGATGAGCGATATGACCATTTCACTGGGGTTGGACCCATCCTACAGCTCCGCCCACATGAAGATGACATAGATGATGACATGGAGTCCCAGAGGGATGGCTCTGTGATCTCTCGGACTGCTGTCTACGTGTAAGAGGAGAGCAGAAAGAGGTTCTTGAATGGTAAACGTGGACCTCTTCCAGAAGGATTACATTTCTTCCTCTCAACGAATATTCATTTTATTGTAAAAACAAATTACGGCATCAAATACCATGAGAAGGATTAATGGATGGATTGAGTTAATGAATGGATGAATTAATATGCTGGATATAGCACAGATTAAAACAATGAAGGATCGGGTGAAGTAAATAGAGACTACTAAGTACAAAACTGTCAGGCTTCCATTCCTGTTATTGCTCTGGTTGTCATGGTGACACATTTTGAGTAATATGAAACTGCAGATGTTGACACTGCGAGATATATATATGACATGCACACACATGAAGTTACGTATGTAAATCCACTGTGCAGTTATGTAATCGTTTTAACTTGTTCTTATTTGGTTTCACACTTAAACCAGTTTCAAACTTGATTTACTTTCAAAGTTAATTTTATTTGAGTTCGGTTAGAGCACATTCCTCGGCCCTACATCTCTCTGTCAGCACGTTCTACGAAAGCTGTCCTTATGTATTGTGTAGAGTCAAACATGCACAGTGCTTTTGATCTAAATTCACCCTCACACGCTCATCTGTCTCGAGATGACGTGTACAGTTCACTCATTATACAGCACTCAATATCTCAATCCTGTGACATGACTCACCATGAATCATTTAGTTTCGGGGCTAATCAAATCAAATATTAATGAATTATGTGTTCGTTCTCACCCACAATCCATTTAGTCAGGAAAAGATGGGTTCAAGGCAGCGCATTTTACCGTTTTCCCTGCACGTGTACAATTTCCTTATGCATTCAATCACAAAACAATGTAGCAGATTGCTGTAGTAATAAATACAGCGAGTCAGGGTCACATCCTTATTCACAGTGAACTTTAAACCCTGACAGAAAGAGAGGATTCAACTAAATTTATTGTAATATGTTACCGTTAAACTGATTAAGTGATGGTGTGCCACATATCTAACACTTTACAATTTGGTTCAGTTTGTTAATATTAGGTGTAGTTATCATGAACTAACAATGTTTATAGCATTTATATACTTATACATACAATATACTATTGTTTGTTGTTAATTCATAATATTGTACCTTCACTAATGTTAATTTATAAGCTTGAAATGTATGTAAAAATTGACTTAATAAATGCTTTGGGCATAAAGTTAGTTCATGATACCTAATGCATTAATTAATGCTAACATATTAAACCTTACTGTAAAGTGTTACCAACAAATCTATATTTATAGCTATACCCCATGTCCATTGTTACCATGGCCACACAGCTATATATACCTCTCCTCCGACACCACAGTTATGCATCACGTACTGTTATTTCCTTGTTTTATTGTCATTCCTCACCGTCGGTGAGATACACTGCCTTGTTTTAGGGGAAATAAAATGAAGAATCTCTTGAATGAGTGAACGATCATGTGTAATGTTCGATGTGAGGTGATATGTAAACTACTGTATGTACACATTTTATTTTTCTTGAAAATGACAAAAAATGTCTATACTTCTAAACGTTGTAAATACGGAGACGGGACGAGGTGAATATCCAGGTCGAATGTTGCGCATGTCAACCACGGCTCTGTACATACAGAACTATATGAGAGCACATATCACATATTTATATCTGTAATCTAGTATGGACCGTGCTAGATTCACCTGTACTGGGAACACATTCACATGGGGAAGCTTTCTATCGGGTGTAGTTTGAGTGTATGTGTGTGTATGAGAGTGAGTCAGCGTGTTAAGTGGTGTCTGACTCGAGGGCAGTGAGTTATTCCTCCGGTCTCTCAGGGTCTCGCACACGTACACGGTGTGATTTAAACTGGACACACACACATATATTCGTTCTCCCTCTAAATCATCTTTCAAACCAACTGCCCTTGAGTCTATAAGCATCTCTCTTTGTCCCCGAGCATCAGAGGGCATACTGGGTACCGTAGTGTTGTTTCCCTGGGCTTCCATCTTGATTCAGTGACCCTATTAGTGCCACGTCTGGATCAATGCTGCTGAAAGAAGTTGTTCTCACCTCTGAAAGGGTGGTCGGTCTGACACGGGCCGGTCTGGCGCGTTCCGATCCGTCTGGCACCGAATAGGCCGGGGTTTCGACGCAGCTTAGTTTACGTCCTGATTGAAAGGTCAAACCGCAATCAGTGAATGTGTGAGTAGAGGAAGTGATTTCGTCACTCGTGCTCTGAGAGGCAGAACGCTTTAGCTCCTAATTAGAGGAGAACGCACTGACCTTCCAGCTCAACGTCTCCACCAGGAATTCCGTAATGAAGGAACGGATGCCTTGAGAATATTAAGGAAGTATCCTCTGAGATGGGAAGCAGTTTAAGTAGATTTCCAAGAGTGTGGAGTCGTGAATATGGGATGTTACGCCTATTCGATGTCGTCGTCTCTTGTTGTCTGGTTTCGATGTTCCACAGTTCTGGTAAACACATGCACACACATTTAAAAGCCTTAATGTCACCCGTCACGAACCATTCCTCCTGTGTACATAGTATAAATATATAAACATGATATAAGACTAAACGGTAATGTCACATCCTTGTGTAATGTGCTTCACTGCTGTGAGCATGAAGGATACATGGTTTTGAGTTGGTATTGCTTTATAATAATGTTGAATTTGTTCGCATTTTAATGCATTAGGTATCATAAACCACTGTAACATTAAATAACAATTTTACAGCATTTATTAACCTAGGTTAATTATGATTTATGAATGCAGGCTACTATTGTTTATTGTTAATTCATGATTGTTCATAATAAAATATATTAGTATGCGCAAAACAATAATCTAGATTAATAAACGCTGTAAAAATGTTCTTTATTTTGTTACTTAATGCATTAACTCATGTTAACACATTGAACCATATTATTGTAAAGTGCTATTGAGTTTTATATCAGTTGATTTTACTGTCTTTTTTATTAAATGATCTGTGCTTTGATTGTTTTTATTCTGAGTGGTTTATTGATGCCTGTAATGTGTTTGTGCTGTAAACTGTTGAGCAGCGCTCTTGAACTCTCATGGACACACAGAAAACATCTATACTACTAAATGCTTTATCGCCTTGCGTTGCTTTTAGGTTTTATTTTGGTTGTCTGAATGTTTTCGCAGTCTTTGTAATATTGTCTTTTTTTATTTGGTTGCTTATTAAAGTCTTACCAATATTTGACTGATCTTGGTATGTGCTGAATGCTCTGGGACTCAATCAAATCTCTCATCTTTGGATTTCCTGCAGTGTTTTCAGTCTGGTTTCTGGGTTGTGAATGTTAGCGCTGTGTGTGTGTGTGTGTGTGTGTGTTGACAAGTCACCTGTCACAGATAACACCGCCGGCTGAAATAGAGCTAAATGGTCTGTGCAAGAGAGCGACACATAAAGCTCTTTTCTTTGCCAAAATATGTAGAAATGGTGGCTAAAGCATGTCATTTTCTACGCAGTTTAGGCATCTAATATTAAAATACTATTTTTGTTTAATGAAAATAATGCAAAATCAAACTAATACAATGTTGTGAATGCTTTATGCTCAGGGTTCATGTTTTGCATTTAAGGATTAGTTCACTTTAAAATGAAAATTACCCCATGATTTACTCACCCTCAAGCCATCATAGAGGTTTATGACTTTCTTCTTTCAGACAAACACAGTCGGAGTTAAATTAATAATCACCCTGATTCTCCAAAGCTTTATAATGGCTCCGGAGGGTTAATAAAGGCCTTCTGAAGCAAAATTGTGTAAGAAAAATGACACATTATAAAGTAAAATATCAAGCTTCCGCCAGACCGCCTTCCGTTTTCAAGAAAATGTAACGCCTCTCGCAGTTCAAAAAACGTTTAAGCTACATCCTACGCCTTCCGTATTCAACTTACTTTTTCCGTAAATTGAATACAGAAGGAGGTCGGGCGGAAGCTAGTTATTTTACTTTATAACGTGTTAATAATGGATATTTTTCTTGCACAAACGCATCGCTTCACTTCAGAAGGCCTTTATTAACTCCCGGAGCCGTATAGAGTACGTTTATAATGGATGGATGCGTTGTTTTTTTTTTTTTTCGAGTTTCAAACAGGTGGTTTCTACGGAAGAGGATTAGGGCCAAGCAATAATAAAAAATAAAACCATCTCGAGATTAAAGTTGTTAAATTACGAGAAAAAACTCGTTAAATTTCGAGAAAAAAGTCAAAATAAAATGTTGAGAATAAAGTCATTAAATTACGAGAATAAAGTCATTAAATTACGAGAACAAACTCGTTAAATTTCGAGAAAAAAGTCGAGTTAAAATGTTGAGAATAAAGTCATTAAATTACGAGAATAAAGTCAGTAAATTACGAGAATAAACTCATTAAATTACGAGAATAAACTCATTAAATTACGAGAAAAAAGTCGTTAAATTACGAGAATAAATTCGTTAATTTAATGACTTTATTCTCAACATTTTATCTCGACTTTTTTCTCGAAATTTAACGACATTTTTCTCATAATTTAACGAGTTTTTTCTCGTAATTTAATGACTTTATTCTCAACATTTTATCTCGACTTTTTTCTCGAAATTTAACAACTTTAATCTCGAGATGGTTTTATTATTTTTTTTATTATTGCTTGGCCCTAATCCTCTTCCGTAGGTTTCCGTTCACTGTCATCATAAAGCTTTGGAGCATCAGGGTGATTATTAATATAACTCCAGTTGTGTGTCTGAAAGAAGAAAGTCACAGCTAGAATGGCTTGGGGGTGAGTAAATCACGGGGTAAATTTCATTTTAAAATGAACCAATCCTTTAAGGAAAGAGTGTATTTACGACACGACTCAACCAAGTAGCCTACCATAACAATAGTGATAACAATATTAGCTTTCACACCAACGAAATGTCTTTATGATGACAATAATAAGATTCAATAAAATTAATCTAACTCAGAATTCTGAGGAAAAAAATCAGAATTGCGAGATGTAAACTCGCAGTTCTGAGAATAAAGTCAGAATTGTGTTATCTCGCAATTGTGATAAAGTCTGAATCACGTGACGTTAACTCAAAAAAGGTAATTGCGACTATTTACAGTATCTCACAATTATGCAATTTCTCACATTTAGCAATTACGTTTTTTTAATTTCATAGTGCAGACTTGCAAAGTTTACCTGTGTTCGTTCGCGATTTATCTTCAGCTCCCATAGCTCGTGTGAGGCAATCTTCAACATTAATAATTGGATGATTTAGAACAGTCATATTCTAAAAAAGTTGTTAGTGCATTATTAGTATCCTACAATGTTTTCCCCACAAGTCATATTTTCATCAGCAGTATGTTTTCATTAATAATTTAATTATGGTTATGAAGCACATTCTTCGCTCTGCCTTCATTGTTGATGAGGAAATCAAAAACGCCGTCATGGAACATTTTCCTAAGTCATTATTTCGTCATAGTTTTTGTTTAGCTGCGCATTCAGATGTATCACTGAAACTTGTTCTTATGTAACTCAGAAATAAACCACACACACTATATAAAAAAAGAATGTGGTAGAGTTTGTATTCCAGTTTCTTCCCTTTAGGTTATAAAGTTGATAGTCTCAGCATAGTTGAGCCCTACAGGAACTCTGCTCTCAAAAAGCCTCTTTGTTTACACCAACTCAACAGATCTCATATCTCAACAAGTTAAAATGTAACCAAGAGCACACTTTGTGAAGGAGGGGGGAGTGAAACCGAAAGAGTTGGTGTCATCATAAAGGTATTCAGCGGGTAGAATTCCTCTCAGTGCTGTGTGTGTGTGTGTGTGTGTGTGTGTGTGTGTGTGTGTGTGTGTGTGTGTGCGCATTAGCAGGTGACCCTGATAGAAATGTGACTGTTAATGTAACAACAGACGTTTTCTTCCAGAAGTAGCTGTGCCCTAGATTCCGTCCTTTTCCTCCCTTTCCCTTTCCCTCTCTTTCTCTTTCAGTTGATGGGGTCAGAATCTCGGTGTTCCTGGCACACTTGTCACTGTCGTTCGGAGTTGGAGGGGTTTTTTTCTCGGCCATTTAGCCATCTGCCTGCTCTAATTGCTCTGAGTTGCAACCTGGAGTGAAGACCAGCTGCCTCTTTCCTCTCTTAGTTAGTCTGTCTCCTTCCTACAACACTGGCTGAATGTATCATGATAATAGCCTTATGTTGCTGTGTAATGGTGTGTTCCACTTGTCCTGAGACACAATCATGGCCTAACACAGATGTGAGCTTAAAGGTGCGCTCAGTCATTTTTTACTCATTGAAAACGCGTTAGCCTTAAAGGGACAGAGCACACACACACAAAAAATGAAAATTTAGGTCTAGTTATTTTCTCACCTTCATGTCATTCAAAACCTGTACGATAAGAATTACAGCTGTAGTCTCTTCACTTTCACTTTTAAATAGATATGTTAAAAATGATTTGAGATGAGACTCCAGTCATATCAGTAGCTTAAAGGGATAGTTCACCCAAAAATGAAAATGTTATGTTTATCTTTTTACCCCCAGGGCATCCAAGATGTAGGTGACTTTGTTTCTTCAGTAGAACACAAATGATGATTTTTAACTCCAACCATTGCAGTCTGTCAGTCGTATAATGCATGTCAATGGGAACTTCATCTATAAGAGTAAAAAAAAAACATGCACAGACAAATCCAAATTAAACCCTGTGGCTCGTGACGACACATTGATGTCCTAAGACACGAAACGATCGGTTTGTGCGTGAAACCGAACAGTATTTATATCATTTTTTTTCCCTCTAAAACACCACTATGTTCAACTGCCCTCCACATCCGGTTAATGAGGTCTGAATAACAACGGAAGTGATGTCTCGCACTCATTGAAGCAAAGCGCGAGACATCAGTTCCATCATCAGAATGGGTTTTCTGACCTCATTTACAATAAAAGCTTGTTTATTTTACATGGAGAAAGTCACCTAATGGAGGTTACCCTTCTGAGATCACATGACCAGCAGAATACTGCTCGCTTCATCTCGGTAACCTTCCTATTATCGGACACTTTCGTTCACAAAGTAAATTTAGTATGGCTTACTGCTAATAGTGCATTTTCACAATGACATTGGTAACCAAAACCCATATGGTATTAGTAGAAAAACAAACCAGTAATATGTCATTATTATAGTATAGATGTTTTACCAGAGATTTTTTTTTTTGGCTCTTGAAAGTGCAATACTTTGATTTGTATTTTTCCCTGTCTGCTGCCTTTCACGTCTCAGGATATTCAGTAGTAGGCATGTCCAGTGAAGCCATTATCCATTATAATCACAAAATTATCTGTTTCTGTTCAAAAGTTTAATACACTAAAACATACAATAATATAGTGAAATATTATTACTATTTAAAAAGCTGTTTTCACTATTAGTATTTATTCCTGTGATGGCAAAGCTGAATTTTCAGCATCATTACTCCAGTCTTCAGTGTCAAATGATCCTTCAGAAATTATTCTAATATGCTCATTTGGTGCTCAAGAAACGTTTCTTATTAAAAATGTTGAAAACAGTTGTGCTGCTTTAAGGGTTAGTTCACCCAAAAATGAAATCTTCACACTCTCGTGTCGTCCCAAACCAGCAAGACTTTCGTTCACCTTCGGAACACAAATTAGGATATTTTTGATGAAATCCGAGGGTTTCTGAACCACATATAAGCAGCAATATCATTGCTCATTTCAAGGTTGAGAACAGTGGTAAAGACATTGTTAAAATAGTCAACATGACAACAGTGGTTCAACCTTAAAGGTGCCATCAAACGTTTTTTTACAAGATGTAATATAAGTCTAAGGTGTCCCCTGAATGTGTCTGTGAAGTTTCAGCTAAAAATACCCCATAGATTTTTTTTTAATAAATTTTTTTAACTTCCTGTTTTGGGGCATCATTAAATATGAGCCGATTTATGCTGTGCGGCCCCTTTAAATCTCGTGCTCTCCGCCCACGGAGCTTGCGCTTGCCTTAAACAGTGCCTAAACAAAGTTTACACAGCTAATAACACCCTCAAATGGATCTTTACAAAGTGTTCGTCATGCATGCGGCATGCATGCGTCGGATTATGTGAGTATTGTATACTGTTATATTGTTTACTTCTGATTTTGAATGAGTTTGATAGTGCTCCGTGGCTAACGGCTAATGCTACACTGTTGGAGATATTTAAAAGAATGAAGTTGTGTTTATGAATTATACAGACTGCAAGTGTTTAATAATGAAAATAGCGACGGCTCTCTTGTCTCCGTGAATACAGTAAGAAACTATGGTAACTTTAACCACATTTAACATTACATTAGCAACATGCTAATGAAACATTTAGAAAGACAATTTACAAATATCATGTTATCATGGATCATGGCAGTTATTATTGCTCCATCTGCCATTTTTCACTATTGTTCTTGCTTGCTTACCTAGTCTGATGATTCGGCTGTGCTGCTCCAGACGTTAATACTGGCTGCCCTTGTCTAATGCCTTTCATAATGTTGGGATCATGGGCTGGCATATGCAAATATTGGGGGCGTACACCCCGACTGTTACGTAACAGTCAGTGTTATGTTGAGATTCGCCTGTTCTTCGAAGGTCTTTTAAACAAATGAGATTTATATAAGAAGGAGGAAAGTTAAATCTTGTTATTTAACTATGCCAATATAAATGAAATTTTTCATTCGAGGGCACCTTTAATGTGATGAAGCAACAAGAATACTTTTTGTGTGCAAAAACAAAACAAAAATAATGACTTTATTCAATAATTCCATCTCCCTGCCATTCTCCTACGCTGTTTAAGTTCAGCGTTTCCAGGTTCTACTTCAGAACGCCGACTCAGTACATGCATGTGATGCTGACGCAGGACCCGGCCAATAATGAGTCAGCGTTCTGACGTTGAACCTGGAAGCGCTGGACATAAACAACTTATGATAATGACACAGAAGAGAAGATATTGCTGAATAAAGTCATTAGCCGCAGATGAACGAGGGTCTTACAGGTTTGGAACGACATGAGGCTGAGTAGTGAAAGGGTTAATTAACCCAAAAAATGAAAATGATGTCATTTATTACTCAAACTCGTGTCTTTCCACATCCGTAAGTCCTTCGTTCATCTTCAGAACACAAATTAAGATCTTTTTGATTAAGTCTGAGAGGTTTCTGTCCCTACATAGAGATCCAACGCAATTACTCCAAGGTCCAGGGACCTCATGCGTATGCACAAAACATGCCCTGAAAGAGGCGTACGCCACTTCCTAGGCAAAAGATGGGATTTATAAAAACAAACTTGACGGGAAAATTTGCCCACATGCATGCAAACTCGCACCTGCACAAACTATTTTAAACTCTGTTTTCATTTTGATATAGGACACATTTACATTAATATTCCACTTTCATTAATGGTGTCTTACAGGTTTGGAACGACATGAGTGTGAGTAATGACAGAAGTTTCATTTTTGGGTGAACTAACCATTTAATATTTTTATGGAAACCATGAAGTATTTTTTAGAGTTCATAAGAACAGCATTTATTGCAACTAGAAATCTTTGGTAACATAATAAATGTCTTTACTGTCAGTTACCATGTCATTTTTGGGGCTGTGACCGAGAGTATATGCCCTGTCAGTTATGGTCCGGGATAGATTTAGGCTAAAAGAAGTTCATGAGATTGTGCACTGAAAAATCCCCCTCTCGAAAACAAGCGCACACGCACAAAATTCTATTTAGCTCCCGTCACATGCCTCACATGTGGATGTGTGGTTAATAGCGAGCGACGAGTCTGGTCCAAAGGCTCTATTTTTATTCCCTGTCATGGAGAGGGACGGTTTAGGAAAGATGAAAAAGCGAGCGCAATGAAGGCCCGAGCGAAGAGTGAGGATGCACTGGTGTGATTTGGCCCTGAAGCTGTGACACTTCCGTCATCTGTAGTGTTTCTGTGAATTGGACATGTGTGCGCACGCACCCGCGCTCAGTGGGAGATTGGATTGACCTGCGTTGCCCTGAGCTGTCAGGCTGTGAGGATCGTCTGGTATCCCTTGTCTCCCGTGGGCACCCGGAGGCTACGACATTACACACAGAAAACAGATGAATAGATAGATTAGGCCCGGCGGGGGTTCTTCTGGTGGCCTGTCTGACCTTATCAATTGCTTTGATTATGGATGATTGATCAGTTGGTTCTGGAGAGTAATACACGCTCGGTTTGTCAGTCTTCCATGATGGGGTTGTTACTATGGGTAGAAGATCCAGTGACCTTTTACACACACTGACATTTAAGTGAAATGATAAGTCGATGACGCTGGCGAGTTAAGAGGAGACAGAGCACATAATCAATCAGCAGGGATGATGATATAGACTCAATCTGACAGGTAGCCATAGTAACACCAGAACTCTGTGTTGACTCTGTAACCATTATCCATTTTCAGCTCTTAGCTTTTTCTCTGTCTTGCTCTCTTTTTTTTCGCTTTCTGTCAGGTATGCTGCCTCAAGTTTCCGCTTATGAGCTCAGACATCATAATTATGATGAGATAAGTGGATGCAGTGGCCAATTTTTAGTTTTCTTTCTTTTTCTTACTGACAAAGAAAGGAAGCTTTTGTAGTGCTAGTGCAACAAAATGAAGCAGAGCGGACATTAGGTGTGTAATTGATGCTTGAAGCATTTTATACACATAAATGCACAGCTTACCCTCCAAACATCTGACAAACTGTACCGCACAGCTACCGTTTTAGGCAGCGTGCTTCGTTTAATAATTTGTGATTTATCCTATATATGGTTGTGCATTTGAAATGTACCAGTTTTTGACCTGGATTTTTGAACTGGATTCATTTGACATTTAACAACATTGGGTCATTCTGTGTCAAATCAACCAAATTTCGGAAACTTCCCCGCTCCAAATTTTTGATTTTGTTAATATTTTGTTAATATGATTTTGCCAAAGTATTAAATGTCACAGATGTATATTTACAGAGTAATCCACTATTTTGTAGAGAGGGGTCAAAATGACAATTTTCACCTGAGATTTGGAGCTAAATTACAGGGGTGTAAGAATGACTTTAGAAAGATGGCAGCATCATTATTTTATTTTTACACAGAGATTGGTAGGTCTATTAGTAAAATCTGTTGACTTTAGCAATCTTTGTTGCATTATATGGCAACGATGAAAGTTCAAAAATGGCAAAAAGCACTTCTTGTGTTTTTTTGCCTCAAGTCTGCATGCCTGTAACTCAAGAAGTATTAAATATATCTTAATATCCTTTCAGATTCTGGTTCTTAACAAATTTTCCTTTTGGTATCTTAATTTTAAAGGCCCTCGATGGTTCAATCCAAGAGATATGGAGATCCTAATGCGGCTCCATGAGTAAATTGGTAAATTGTACACATTTTTAGTGGCCAAAAACCAAATGTAGGTCACTTTGCATACAGCTGATACTTTTTTCTTTTAAAAAAGAATATCTGAAGAACAAATAAATGTATCTTGTTTTTCTATCAACTCAATTCGATAGAATATACAGACAGTGCCATAAATATTCCTTTTCCAAAGTTTGCATGCCTGTAACTCTAAAATTATTCAAGATATCCTAATATCCTTCTAGATTCTCATTCTAAATAAACTTTCTTTCAAGGATTAATTTTCAAGGCCCTATATAGTTCAGTCTCATAGATCTCAGTGGATCTCAAAGCAGCTCCATGTTCAAATTGATGAATTTTACACATTTTCAGTGATCAAAAACCAAATGTGGTTCACTTTGCACACATCTGATACTTGTAGCACTTAAAGAGGAATGTCTGAAGAATAAATAATAAACTAGAAATGTCTATTGTTTCCCTCTATCAAAAGAATTGCATAAAACGTAACTCTCTGAGTACCAAAAATCCACTGGAAATGGTTAAGTTCAGGAACATTAAGTCAATCAAAAGTGTATTTATAAGAATCTATATTTGAATCAGTTTTAGGGATATTTGGAAGATAGGATTTTGTTCATTTTAACAGCTTCTGAAGCTACCAAGAGCTCAAATACGCAGTATCGTAACTACATGTTACCGCATTGACATCTCAATATCTATGAGACTGAACCATATAGGGCTGTAAAAATGAAGATTCCAAAAGAAAAGTTTCATAAGGACAAGAATCTAAAGTGACATTAAGATATCTTTAACACTTCTTGAATTAAAGACATGTGAACTTCAGAAAAATGTTTGTTTTGGCACTCAGAGAGGTGTGTCCACATCTCAGGTGAAAATGGTCATTTTGACCCAATCTACAAAATAATGGATTACTCAGAAAATATACATCTGTGAAATTTAATATCTTGGCTTTCATAACTATTTATGTTTGTCTTTCTTTCCTCTGGTTGAGTTGACGCATAATGATCCTATTAATCCACACAACTGTGATAATGAGAAATGTTTCTTAAGCAATAAATCAACATATTAGAATAATTTCTGAAGGATCATGTGACACTGAAGCAAAAATTCAGCTTTGTATCACAGGAATAAATTACATCTCAAAATATTTCTTAAAGAGATAACACTTGTTTTCAATATTTGTACTAATATTTCACAGTATTACTGTTGTTACTGTATTTTTTTATCAAATAAACAGCCTTGGTGAGCATATGAAGACTTCTTTCAAAAACATTTAAAATATTTTACCATCTGCAAACTTTTGAACGGTAGTATAGATCATTTACTTTGACATGCAAAAAAAAAAAAAAAAAATGCAGTTTTTAGTATAAATAGTGCTTAGTATAATACTTTTTCTCATCTGCATCTCTCAATAACAAGCTTTACATACATAATATGTCCTTTCTGAATATTCAATCACATGACAAATACTGTGCACCGTTTACCAGATTAAGGGAATGACACATCTTCGCCAGTTCTCTCCTACTAATTTCTGCGACTCTACTCTTCATGAACAGTACATAAAAATACAAAATAAATATAGTCATAAGTACAGAAGTACAGCCAACATGACCAATACCAATTTGCTTCCGCCACTATTCTTAAATTGACACACCCTAAACTCAGAATGTCAGAGCTTCCAGAAAAACCCACTAGCAATTACAGCATTGTGGTGGCATTCATCTCATAAACACAATCATTCTGACACAACTTGAAGACAGCAGTAGTCCTGGCCTCCTGCTGACATTGGAGTTGTCACAGGGGAAAAGTATAGCTGGTATGAGTGATGTAGAAGATATCCCAGAAGGGGGAACTTGAGTGGACCTCTGCAGCAACAGCAGAATGATTGCAGGACACAGACGGGGCGGACTTGAGGAGGAGGAGGGTGGGTTTAACATACTGTTTATATATGTGTATGTGTGTGTATATCATATATGAATGATGGGCAAAGGGACTAGAGTAAAGACTAAAGAGGAAGGACAACATTTTCTTTTTTTCTGTGCATTTTCATCTACAGAAGACTTGGAAATTGTCTTCTACAAATCACTCACTCTCTCACTTATTTTGTCCCCTCCCCGGAGAGACAACCCACCTGCAAAAACAGAGCGTGAGATGAAAGGAGGGCGATGTTTTGTGTTCAGTGCATTCTGAAAGGACACACACACACTTCTCCCTCTTCCAAAAGGCAAGCACACATTGCCACTCTTGTATATTGATACACAAAGCACCCCTCTCATGCAGTATCCCACACACTGAAGCTCCGTTATATATCTACAAGCAAGATTAAATTGATTAATCATTTACTCACCCTCATGTTGTTCCCAATTTTGAAGACTATACTGGTTTCTCTTTTCCCTGCAATTAGAGTTAATAGGGACAGAAGCTTTTAAGCTTCAAAAGGCTGCAGAGGCACTAAAAAAGTGTTATAAAATGGCCCAAAGGACTAGTGAGTTATCTAAAGTCTTTGAATTGCATTAGCCCAACTAACTGAAGTGTGTTTCCCATACAACATAGCTCACTGCTTTACTACAATGTATCATTGAAACTGTAGTAACTTTGTCGCTCATTTGTTGTCCAGACCACAATGGTTCAATGATAGATCAACTTAATATCAGTTAATTGCTGTAAATAACATTGCAACTGAGGAACACTTTGCTATTTTTGTTCTGCATTGTTTTACTTTGTCAAGTTTACACTTACAAATATTCGGATAGAGTAAAAGAGTATGTGTATTTGGCGTGCTGTCTGAGGGGAAGGCTCCAAGCTCGGAATTTGGTCAGAAACCAGGCTTCCTCTCGTGCTGATTGGATAGATCATTTGAACGTGTACCTCCTGAACTTTGTTAAAGGGGTGGTATAATACCACTTTTACAAAAATGCTCAATTTTTGTGTGTCCCTTTAAATGCAAATGAGCTGTTGTAAAAGGGGGCGGAGTTTCAGGAGCTTGTGTTAGCACTTAGCAGCGCCTCACATTACCTCACAAAGACTCACTGAAAATGTCAGAAACTGTTCAGCCTTTTATGTTCAAATTGGAGTCGGACAATGATGGAGAGACTCAAGAAGAAGTGACAATATTTTGAATGCAACAGGACACTTCTGAACGTTTAGTTGATGAATTTATGTAGCTGATGTGGAGTTAACTATCTTAAAGCTATTGATCGCATATTCTGTCATGATAATCTATAATTCGCTCCTGTGAGAACTGTTGTAAGATGTTTACAGAGCCAGAGAATATATGCTGCATGAAGATAGAACAGGTATAGTTTAGTTTAATTATGATTATAACTTGTCATTTTGTCATCTTGCTTTTTATGACATTTATATTGCATTTGTGTTTCGTACTGTATTGCAATAACATGGCTTCGCCCCCCTTTGTTGCGTGTTCTCGGGGGCAGGGTTTATGTAAATTTTAGGGTTAGTGATGTCACCAACCCAGGAAGAAGCTTGTTGTAGTCCTTACCAGCTGTTTGTTGTAGTCCTTAAAGGGTTAGTTCACCCAAAAATGAAAGTTCTGTCATTTATTACTCACCCTCATGCCTTTCCACACTTGTAAGACCTTCATTAATCTTCGGAATGCAAATTGAGATATTTTTGTTTAAATCTGATGGCTCCGTGAGGTCTGCATAGGGAGCAATGACATTTCCTCTCTCAAGATCCATTAATGTACTAAAAACATATTTAAATCAGTTCATGTGAGTACAGTGGTTCAATATTAATATTATAAAACGACGAGAATATTTTTGGTGCCCCAAAAAAAAACAAAATAACGACTTATTTAGTGATGGCCGATTTTAAAACACTGCTTCAGGAAGCATCGGATCATAAATGAATCAGCGTGTCGAATCAGCGGTTCAGAGCGCCAAAGTCACGTGATTTCAGCAGTTTGGCGGTTTGACACTCAATCCTAATCTTGATTCAATACACTGATTCATAATGCTCCAAAGCTTCCTGAATTTTAATTTTTAGGTGAACTAACCCTTTAAACAGAGAATTCTTTAAAAGAAAATATCTTCGTTTGCATTGAACTTTCAGCTCAGTAACTTTGCAGATACTGTTTATACTCATGCAGCAACATTACACACTAACTAAAGTTAAAAAAGTTAAATCACAATGAACCACCCCTTTAATAAAACATAATTTTTTTTTTACATATGTTTGATTCAATCACGGATTCCCTCTTTCATCATACTCTGGGGTTCCTTCAGAGCCCATTCACAAATAAGCACTCTTCAAAAACGGCGCTTCCATTCTCTTGACAAATTAAAATATGTAGAATGAAATTGGCAGAGTATAATGGAAAGAAAGATTTAGATTGCACTGCATGCTTCCTTATTTTGATCAAGAGCCTGAGAGGTCAAGAGCTGTAGTTCCAACCACACAACTTTGTGATGCATTTTGTGAATGTTTATTCTTGGAACTATGGTTTTGGGAAACACTGAATCATTGAACTATGTTGCTAAGGACAGAACTTGTGACTGTAATAGTCTAAAGATGCTTTTGAGGAACCAGAGAGGTTTTATAACTCGGACCAACTGATTCACTGAGAAGAATGATTTCATGACACTTTTATGGTTCTTTTGCAGCCTTTTTGAAGTTTGAAAATGTCTCTTAAATGGTTAGTTCACCCAAAAATGAAATTTCTGTCATTAGGTGTTGTCCCAAACCCGTAAGACCTTCGTTCATCTTCGGAACACAAATTAAGATATTTTTGATGAAATCCGAGGGTTTCTGAACAACACATAGGCAACTATGTCATTACACATTTTGAGGTCCAGAAAGGTATTAAAGACATCATTAAAATAGTCAACATGACTACAGTGGTTCAACCTTAATGTTATGAAGTGACGAGAATACATTTTGTGCGCAAAAATAAAACAAAAATAATGACTTTATTTAACAATTTGAACTGTTGTCATACGCAGTTGACGTAGTGAACGCAGTGCAGGCTTCCGTCTTTACGTCCGAACGCCGGCTCATTATTGGCCAATTCAAATTGTTAAAGGTGCCCTAGATTAAAAAATTGAATTTACCTCGGCATAGTTAAATAACAAAAGTTCAGTACATGGAAAAGACACAGTGAGTCTCAAACTCCATTGTTTCCTCCTTATATAAATCTCATTTGTTTAAAAGACCTTCGAAGAACAGGCGAATCTCAACATAACACCGACTGTTACGTAACAGTCAGGGTGTACGCCCCCAATATTTGCATATGCCAGCCCATGTTCCCAACATTATGAAAGGCATTGGACAAGGGCAGAACGTCTGGATGTGCACAGCTGAATCATCAGACTAGCAAGCAAGGACAATAGCGAAAAATGGAAGATGGAGCAATAATAACTGACATGATTCATGATAACATGATATTTTTAGTGATATTTGTAAATTGTCTTTCTAAATGTTTCGTTAGCATGTTGCTAATGTACTGTTAAATGTGGTTAAAGTTACCATCGTTTCTTACTGTATTCACGGAGACAAGAGTCATCGCTATTTTCATTTTTAAACACTTGCAGTCTGTATAATTCATAAACACAACTTCATTCTTTATAAATCTCTCCAACAGTGTGTAATGTTAGCTTTAGCCACGGAGCATAGCCTAAAACTCATTCAGAATCAAATGTAAACATCAAAATAAACACTGTACTTACGCGATTAGACATGCTGCATGACGAACACTTTGTAAAGATCCATTTTGAGGGTTATATTAGCTGTTTGAACTTTTTTTATGTTGTTTAAGGCAAGCGCGAGCTCTTGGGGCGTGGAACACGAGAATTAAAAGGCCACACACCCTGAATCGGCTCATGTCTAATGATGCCCCAAAATAGGCAGTTAAAAAAATGAATTAAAAAAAATCTATGGAGTATTTTGAGCTGAAACTTCACAGACACATTCAAGGGACACCTTAGACTTATAATACATCTTTTTAAAAAAAGTTCTAGGGCACCTTTAAATAAAGTCGCTTCATAGCATTAAGGTTGAACCACTGTAGTCATGTTAACTATTTTAACAATGTCTTTACTACCTTTCTGGACCTCAAAAGGTGCAATAACGTTGATGCCTCTCTGTGGATCAGATACCCTCGGATTTCATCAAAAATATCTTTTTTAGAAATTTAATTTTTGGGTGAACTAAAAATGAAAGCTTAATGAAAATAAAATATCTCCATTCTGGTCCACAAAAGAACAAAAGAAACAACATGAGAGTGTATACAGCAAATGAAGGCAGAATTTTCATTTTTGGACGAACCATAATTTTAAAAAATTGAAAACTGATCACTCTTTTGCCTCTCCGCCCGTTTTCTCTTCCATAGCTGTTCCCTCTAACTTCTTATATCATTGTCCGTCTACCGCTCCTCCCATCTCTCACCCGGCGCTCTCTTTTTTGAAGGTTGTGTATAGTGATGAAGTGATGTGGATGAATGAGTGTGGGATGCTTTGAAATAATCCATCTGACAACCCAGCAGAGCGCAATTCTCTCTTTCCTCTCTTTCATCGTCTTGGTCATCTCTGCAGCTTCAGTGGTGCTCACTTCTGCTTGACTGGCTCAAACACTCAATCTAACCATTCCACAGCATCCACTGTTATCCTCCACGCTAAACAACTAGTCCAGACATACACTCCACTGCTCAATATCACATCAAAACAATCCACTGCACTAAACACTTCACTGCCCAGTCCAGGAGGATTGTGCTTCACAATATCAAAGACATGGTTATAATTTTACGGCATTTTGTCAATAAACTCTGACTCTTCATGTTTAAAGGAATAATTCATCCAGAAATCAACATTAATTATTTATACAGCGTCATGTTTTTTTGTTTTGTTTTCATGTGGAGCACCAAAGATTCACTCGAAATCAAAAATCAAACAGATCAAAAATACAGTACAAAGAGTAATACTATGAAATATTACAATTTTAAATAACTGTTTTTTATTTTAAAATATTTTAACATAATTTATTCCTGTGATGGCAAATATGTCAGCAGCCATTCTGTCACAATTCTGTCAACATGTCATTCAAATGACATGTAAGATTTATCTCTATGCAAACCCATCACCGTTTGCAACGTTCATGTATTTGCTTCAGTTCCTGTATCACATTTACAAATATATAACGATTATCCTCGAACTGCATCAGACACTCCTTGAATTTAATGTCTAGTTTGATCAGAGCAGAATTTCATTAATATATTTAGTTTCAGACACATAAATAGGTAATAATATGCAATCGACTGAGAATCCAGTTGTCAATATTCAATATGCAGACTAATTATCTTCTAGAGCTATTCTGTACTTACAGGAACGAATCAGTGATTTGCTTTCATGAAATAATTTGCATTCACATTAAATTATAGTGATGTGGTTACTGGTTACATTATCCTCAAAAGGTCACATTCATTAAAAGTCATCTTTTGGTATTTTAAACATTTGAATTAAACAGGTCCATCAGGTTTAAACATTCAAGCCACCTTCATAGAATATAAAAGATGGTGTCTAAAGTCTTTCTAAAATGCCAGTTGTTTACTTTAAACAGTCTATACTTTAACAGCAGTTATTTACAGCTTGTTTCCACCACACAATCATTTCCACACCATCAAATAATGGTTCCACAATGATGCCGCACACCACTCTCCGAATCTATTCACAGCGCAGTTCTCAGAAACATCTTGTCACCCTTGAACGCTCACACGTCCAATCGAGTGCACAAGCTATATTCATGGATATGATTGTACTGGACGACACTTCAGCCGGTCTGCTTCCCTGCAGAGTCAATTCCATAGCCCTCGTGGTGTGTACGTGGACCACACATTAAATGAAGCACCGATTGTCTGGCTTAATGTCGAGTGCCTTACGAAAGTATGATGGGTGTGTGATGATGAGCTACCCTGCACAGTCTGTGTGATTGGAAGTTTTTATGTGCTCTGTGAATGTGTTAAAGGGTTAGTTCACCCAAAAATGAAAATCACTCACTCTAAATGACGTTCCAAACCCGTAAGCCTTTCGTTCATCTTCGGAACGCGAGTGAAGATCTTTTTGATGAAATGTGAGAGCTTTCTGTCCCTCCATAGACAGGTATGCGACTGACACTTTGAAGCTTCAAAAAGTTCATAAAGAGATCGTAAAATTAATCCATATGAATTGAGCGGATCAGTCCAAATTTTCGCTTTATATGATGAACAGATTGAATTTAGGCTTTTATTCACATATAAACATTCATCATCTCACACATCAGTCATGGTAAACAGAAGCTCAAGCATGTTCGCTTGACTTGTGAGAACCAATGAGGTTCATTCTCGTGTGTTACGCAGCACGTTTGAGCTTCCGCAAGACATTTGTTCTCGCGCATCAAGCAGGTTCAATTGACCCTTCGCAAAGCCCCGTCCCCCTTAGTTACTGTTGCTTTGTCATACAAGCCGTGGCGCTGTCACGCCACACAGTGAAAAATACATCGCAGAGCAAAGAGGACACTGACTACACGTTGACAGACAAGACAGAGCAAACAAAGTCCCAGCTTTCAAACTGTGTAGTTTTTTTTTTTTTTTAAACCGTTTAATGGCTCTTTAATGTGTCATGACCATGATCGTGACAGATTGCTGTAGCGCCTCAGCTCAAGCGGCTCGTGAACCGATCATACTAGTTCATTTATAGCATCAAATAAACATGAATGAACATGAGAATGAATGTTGTTTCAAATGCGGAAAGATGTCAATATACACAATTTTTCAAGTTTAAGTCCACCGAGGTTAATCTTCTAACTCCTGACTGCTTTGTCGGACAAAATGGCGGATTCGGCATTCTGACTGGTTAGATCGCTTGTCAATCAAACTCCTGGCGAAGGGTCAATTGAGCTTCAGTTTATATTTGTTGATCAGTGTTTATATGTGAATAAAAGCCTAAATTAAATGTGTTCATCATATAAAGCAATCAAGTCTCTTCAGAATATTTGGACTAACCTGCTCAATTCATATGGATTTATGATCATAATGGACTTTTTGAAGTGTCAAAGTGATAGTTGCGTAGAGACAGCGGAGGGACAGAAAGCTCTCACATTTCATCAAAAAGATCTTCATTTGTGTTCCAAAGATGAACTAAAGTCTAACGGGTGTGGAACGGCATGAGGGTGAGTAATTAATGACAGTATTTTCATTTATGGGTGAACTAACACTTTAACCCTCATGCCATTCCAAACTTTTGCGACTTTGAGTGATAGTTCACCTAAAAATAAAAATGTGTTCGTCATTTATTTATCCTCGTGTCCTTCCAAACTTTTGTGACTTTCTTTTTTTTTTTTTTTTTGAGGCCTGTAATGAAAGTGAATGGATACCACAAACTAGCAACCTCTAAAAAGGGCAAAAGAGCACCATTAAAAGGATATTTGACCCAAAAATGAAAATTCTGTCATGATTTATTCACCCTCATATCCTTCCAAATTTTTTTCAACCTTCTTTTTTCCAACCTGCAATGAGAGCGGATGGAGACCATGACCTGCCAAGCTCCAAAAAAGACAAAAAAACACCATTAAAGTGACAGTTCATCATTTACTCACCCTCATGTCATTCCAAGCCTTACAAAAGCAGTTTCACAAAAAACATTTTGAAAAATGTTTGTTTTTTGTCTATACAGTGAAAATCAACAGAAAAAAAGAAATTCATGCAGGTTTAAACAACATGAGGGTGAGTAAATGTTGACACAATATTTATATTCATATTTGTGTGAACTACCCCTTTAAATAGTCGTGTCTTGTATTAGGCAGGTTGAGCTGGAGGGGAAATTCAGTAACACTTGACCTGTTTCACTGAGTCATGGAGAAAAATAGGAGGGAATGTGGGGGAGAAAGAGAGAGACACTGAGACGGAGAGAATGAGGGGTCTGTGGTGGGGCGAAGGCAGATGAAATGTGAAGGGGAAAGCAGAAAGAAAGAACAACAGCTGGGAAGGCCAGCGGGCAGAGAGATGACACTGCTCCCCCCTCCATTTTTTTTTTCTCTCTCTCCTTCTCTCCTCTCTTGTCCTTCATTGCCTAGCCTTTTGGCTCTTGCTCTCTCTCAGATGCCCCTGTCCTCATCTCATTTCTACAGCTGGAAAGGGCAGAGTTAGAGCGCTCTACACACACAAACGTGTGTGCTGTGCTTTCATGAAACAGTGACACGCCAGCAACTCTGTGTGCACCCGCGTGATCGCAAAGCCAAACTGCCGGGATCTAATGTTTGGTTTTGTGATGGCGGGTATTTGCACTCACTGATGTAAAGGTACATGTAGTGTCAGCCTCAGATGGCACACTTACCAATTGCCCACAGCACGTTCAGTGGCCGTCCAGTCAGGTTGCCTGACAATAATATATCTTCCAGGTAGCTGTTATCAATCTGCCAAGAAACAAAACTGTGTTTTAATGTACTGGAAGGTTATTATGAGCCCTTAAGAGAAGAATTTATCAATTTAACTTATTGTATTGGTCAATTTTAAGCAAGATTTTTTTATTGATTATGAAAGAAGTCTCTTAACGTGCCACCTATTATGGCATTTGAAAGGTTCCTTTTTTTTGTTTTGGAAGTCCCCAACAACAGGTTTGAAAGCATGCAAGGTCAAAAAAAAAAAAAAAAACACTTTAATTGTCTTATAATATGCATTTATTTTTACCTTATTTGCTCAATAACTCCCAAACGATTCGCTCAACGATTCATTTTGCCGAACCCCTTGATTGTGTGACGCTAATCTGCGGTGATTGGTCAGATGACTTCTGCTGGTTAACCACGGAGTACAGTATACGCTTGCATCACTTACATTATATTGTAATAATGATGGTGCTCCGCTCTGTTCTAAAAATAAAGACTCAGAGAGGAATTAAGTTGTTTTGTGTTTATGTTAGGGAACCTAGCCCACAGCTCGGTGGTAAACACACAAACAGTCATATGCGTTAGCCCAACGCAGAAACGTATTGATAAAGCAATGCAGTTGTACACCAACGTATAGACCCTTTTCACAGACTGTGATGATGCATTTTAAATCAATATCGTAAATCCTGCAAAGTTTTTTATATTTTCATTTTTTTTTAAATGTATGTACATTTATAACACTATACTTTAGTATTATATTGCCTTTTCATCAAATTACAAAAAACTAGTTAACGCTGCTGTGAGCATATTTCTAATAGGGTATATGTCGAATGTCACATGACCAAACCGGAAAACTCTCATTGCATCCTCTTGTCAGAGAAAGTCGGTGCGTTCCAAACGGGATATATCGCCCTCCGAAGGGCACTTCGGAGTGAAAATAATCATGGCCGCCATGTTGAAGGGTCGTTCCAAACCGAAGTGCTCAAAACTGGCCACTTCAAAGGGCCCTTCGGAATGAAGGATTTCAAAGGGTACAACTGATGGACACTTCGGGCCCCCATGATCCTTTGCACAGGGAAGTTGTTTGACGTCACAGAATGGGTACAGGAGGTTATAGGAGTTCGATTTTAACTATAAATGTATAATATTTTTCTATACTACTGTAATATTTATACAAGTTAGATTTGGTACATTATTATGGTCAAAACGACATTGTACTTCAACAAAAATGCTTTACAGCTCCCTTTATCAGTCCATTCAAATGTAAAATAAAATTAAATAAATAAATAAACTAACGTTAAACAAAGGGCGCAGCTTGCACAATCTACTCCTCCTTGATTGTCTCGTTAAGATGACGCAGAAGTGCGTTCCAAAAGAAGAGTTTTTTTTACCCCTACACCCTTCATCCCTTCGAAGCTCTCACTCCGGAGGGTAAACCCTTTGAAGGGATTAGGGCATAGGGATGAGCCCTTCCGAATGGAACGCAGGGTGAGTTAACAGCAGTATGAACTGATGGCATATCTATGGACTTTCAAGGTAATCAGTAAAACTATCTAGTACACATTGGTGTTTTATTCTATTAAATATCAAAATGTTAGCGTGAAGAAGAAAAATGGAAAAAAAAGCTTTTAAATATCAATCTGGCAACAATTATTAATCATACTTACAGGTTGTGATTCAGAGGAGGAAAGAGCTGGTCCAAATAAACTGGGTACTGACCCATCCTTCAATAACAACCGGCCTGCGAATCCCTCTTTGAATGCATTAAGGTTGAAGAAGCAGTCTTCAGTTTTAAGTTTTCCCTGGCGTCTGTGCGCGCAATTAGTGGGCGGGCAATATGCTAATGTTTCGTTGTGACATCACAACGAAACGGCTTAAGATTCGTTTTAAAATTTAATTAATTCAGAGTCGACTTTTACTTTTGAGAGACAATAACTTAATATATGGTGCACTTTCAGATTTAAAGGTGCTAAAGAGGATCTTTTCGTCGACTGAGAAACCAAAGACTGTTACTGAGTTTTTGAAATGAGCGCATGCGTAAGAATTTCGAGGGAACGCCTCCCAAAACTCGTGCACGAGTATTGGAACACAAGTTTTTACCACTGGCATTCGCTGTGTCGTGTTAGTGGATTCATTATGTCTGTGGAGTGTGGAAAGTTACTGGAGCGCGCAGCCTCTCACAAGGAACGTCATGGCAGTGATTGACAAGCCAGAGGGCCAATCGTTTGGCTGATGTTTTTAAGGCCCACCTATTTTGTGAAATAAAACATTTTTTCTAACATAAACATAAACACACACACATATATATATATATATATATATATATATATATATATATATATATATATATATATATATATATATATATATATATATATATATGGCCTCATTTTTTTGCTGCCAATGGCTGGTGACTTACGAAAATTTACCAACCATGACACAAAAACAGGCAGTTATGACACCAAAATTTTAGATTGTCCTTTGTTGTTTGGTTAACATTAAAAACGCAGAAGCAGTAGCAGGACAATTAGGATACTGTCACTTTAAGACCGAATGCACACACGGATCATGCGTTTTGTGTTTGCATTCACTTAAGACATAACTATGTTTACTAGGATACTCGCTGTGACAGGAGTTTTTTACATAATGTTGAGTGAATTTGTCCACTGAAGTGCAAGAAGGCATGAAAGAGAGCTCAACTTCGTGCACTGTCTGAGAGATGCGCCTTTCAGGTAACGTGCTTCGATGTTGAACTTCCCACACAGCGTGTGAGTAACAAATTCCCTTTCGCATGTTCCAGCGCTTTAACGTTTACATTGGAAAGGCTGAAACTTTCATGATGATGAAGCACTGACCGGTCAACTGTACAGAGCGTAGTTCACGTTTGTTCACGTTCATTTTGACACAACATTGCATTGTTAAAATTCAAAAAATTGTTACTGACCAATTGGCGACTGACAGCGTTTCATTCACTACACACACACACAGACACTAATAATTTAATACTTCTGTTGAATGTAACAAATCTCACAATTAATATCCATTTAATATCCATACGTGATGTTGTGATGCATACATTTACTTAGATAAAAGTTGTACTAAACAAAATTTGGATATAATTTTTTTGTGTGTTATTTTTAATTTATTTAGACAAAAATGCATGGAAATTTGCTAATTTATGGACCATAACATTGAAAATAATTTTTGGCTTATAGGTATGTTAGTGAGAGACAGTTTTTGATGTGTATGACTGGACAGTGCTTGCTCCATCTAACTGTGGTCATGGCCAGAGCCTTTCAGACTAAGATCCCCCAGAATGCCCTGCAGCCCAAACAGAGCAGGGTGCTCTGCGACATGCTGTATTTCAGAAATAACTCCTCATCAGGCTTGGCGGCCGCTCTCTTATTTATTCAGCAGGACTTCTAGAGCTCCAAACAAACACACACACTCACAACGAGCCGAGCTAAATCACACAAACGTCAATCTGGATCAACGGGCCGCCCAGAAAGAGTCATGCACACTCCGTCTCGCAGTTCAGTCTCCTGTCAACTGTTTGCAGACGCACTGGACGCTGGATGATGTCTTGGTTACTGTTGTTCTGATTTTTATAGGGCACATCCAGCCATTGCTTCCGGACCATTTGAGCCGCTAACCCATTTCTTTATGGATATTAAAAGATAAGGCTTGTATGTGCTGTAGGCAGCCTAAAAATCTGACCTTTTCTGTAAAAGCTTGAGCCTCAGGACAGGAAATACTGGATTGTATGGTGCTTTGTAAAAACAGGCTGGGGTGGGTTTTCTTCTGTATGAGGATTGTAGTTTCGGTAGCCAGACATTCCTGCCATTTGTTATGAGAAATTCAACACACTTCTTTCCATTCTCTTCCAGATACAGCACAAAGATAAGATTCATTAACAGACAATGTCTTTGTCTCTGAGATCAGTGAGATCTCTCCCCTGTTGAGTCATCATTTGCCCGCCTTTCAACCATTACGGCCTAGATGGTTATCAGAGCTCACCTGTAGCGCCGCGTTCCTGCCTCTAGCTATTGTTTTTGCAAAAAGTCATATGAGCAGGTGTGGTGAAACCATTACAGCTTTATAAAAGATGGCCTGTTTCCTCATTCCTCTCAAATTATTTTTGTGTTGAGGCACAGACCAGAGTAGCTGTTTGTAGGCCAGTCCGAGAAACATTAGTCATTAGGCTCGTAGCTGCTATGGACCTGACATTTCCAAAAATGACTACTGCCAGCCAGTCTCTGACCTAATGCAGTTTAACCTTAAATAAACATATAGGCTATTTGTCCAACACTGACGTGTCATGTCGACTCAGTGTTGTGAATGCCTTCATGGCCTACATAATCAGCTATGACAACACTGACAGCATTTTCTGACAAGAGCTGGGGGAGAACATACAATGGCGTGTTTGCCAAAACTCATCATAGCATTCAATGTTTTATTCATTGCTGTTATAGTCATAAAAATAGTGAGATATACTCATGTATTTTTACCAAACAAGAAATATTCCATGATCTTGATTATTGAAATGAATGTTTTTGATCTAAAAACTAACAGTTGATACTGTTAAAACAGTCAGTACTGTACAAAAACAGTTTGAAAAATTTAGATATTATTTGATTGTATTCAGTTTGAGTTACTAATTTGTCATTTATATCTGCAATTCCAAACCAGGAGTATGTGTACATTTGTTTTTGGGTTGATTTTGCTTTGTTGAACGTACCTTTGTTGACATAAAATAGTCCCACTTTATATTAGGTGGCCTTAAAGGGTTAGTTCACCCAAAAATTAAAATAATGTCATTTATAACTCACCCTCATGCCGTTCCACACCAATAAGACTTTCGTTAATCTTCGGAACACAAATTAAGATACTTTTGTTGAAATCCGATGGCTCAGTGAGGCCTTCATAGGGAGCAATGACATTTCCTCTCTCAAGATCCATTAATGTACTAAAAACATATTTAAATCAGTTCATGTGAGTACAATGGTTCAATATTAATATTATAAAGCGACGAGAATATTTTTGGTGCACCAAAAAAACAAAATAACGACTTATTTAGTGATGGCCGATTTCAAAACACTGCTTCAGGAAGCTTCGGAGTGTTATGAATCAGCATATCGAATCATGATGGCTGAAATGGCTGTATTGGCCTTTGGATGGTTAAACCAAATGACCTTTTGACACTTCAAAATCTTTAAAATACAATTATATGTAGCAAAATATAATTAAAACCTTTTGGATTCAATAAAAGAGATCTAGTTATACTACCTTACATACTTTGCATGTCATATCTTTGTTTTTTATTATTATTTAGGCTATATATGTGTGTGTGTGTGTGTGTGTGTGTGTGTGTATATATATATATATATATATATATATATATATTTATATGTATATATATATATATATATATATATATATATATACATATACTCTGTATATTATAACTGCTTCTGTAAAGGCTCAAGGATGATAACGATAAAGATATTGTTTTAAAAATCGTTCTAAAATAGCAGAGTCCACATCACAACTATAGCAGCATAGAGGAACAATATCACTGGAATCACTTTAAGCTGATGAATGATAAAAAACAACCAATCAGAATCCACCCGACTTTAAAGAGCTTATACCTTTAAAGCAGCAGACAACAAAACTGCAGCACATGCTTATATAAAAAAAAAAGAACAATACCTTGCATTGGTGTGAAATATCGGTATAGTTATTTTTATAGTTATCGTTCTTGGTGTGAACGTGGCTTAAGTCTTTTTTTCACCCATAATATCAGTTGTTTTTTAAAAAAAGTAAATCATTAATAATAATATATAAATGCTAGAGTATAGCACAAGCTAACGGCAGCACATTTCTTGTGGTCCCGTCCTCATCAATGGTGATGGCTCAGAATGTCCATTGCAGGATTCAAACCTAAACCTCTTGGTTACCAGCCCAGATATTTAACTATGAGCCTGGTGTTGCACACTTTCAAAACAACACTTCTGTGCGCATGCCTCAGTGAACAACACTGGTTTGTCTCCATATATTAGATAAAGGGAGAGATTGAGGGAGGGAAATGAACTCTTCATGAACTGGATGTGCACATTGATTCAGTGTGTGTATGAGTGTCAGTGCATTCATGACAGACTTCACTCATCCTTCATATGCATCTCATCTCTGTTTCTTTACTAAACGCTGCTTATTGATTATTCTTCATCCACTGACACTCTGGAGTCACCCGAGAGACGGTTGCCATGGCACTACACTGACAGATCCACCCTCTGTCTCCATAGCAGCTGACAGAAGGGTACAATGAAGTGTGATGGTCAGATGCACAGCTTCTGTTGGTTGTGAAAACTCTCATATGTGCATACATACAGATAGCCTGCAACGACATGATGGAACTAACAATATTTTGCTGATTTATGAAATGTCAGGGTCTTTATCACATAGCTTTTATTGCTATAGTGGTCTCGTTAAATTTTATGGAGAGCAGATTTTTATGATGGCAGATCAGGTTTTGATTTATGTTTTTAGTTATTGAGGTTGTGGTGGTATTTGTTTCAGAGAGAGAGAGATGGGACACTTAAAATGGGATGGTGTTAAAAACCACTGATGAAATCATGCTTGAATCCATAGTAAATTTGGTCCTTGCAATGAAATCATCAGATGAATCGGATCAAATGATTGCTTAATTAAGTTCATCTAAATTGATGCACAGCATTCAAAGCAAGCTGAGAGCGGGAGATTGCCGAGTTTAACTCTTGCTCGGCTGCCTAGCAGGACTCGTATCATTCAAAAACACATTTAGAAATAGTTTAGCAGGCACAAAAGACAAGACTGATGCATTGTATGTGAAAATAAATAGCAGAAAATTATTATAATCATCCATTTCTTCTGAAGAATTGTACTTGATTGACAGAGCAAGAACAATATGGTACAACAAAACAAGCAGAATACATTCTACACTATATACAATGGGCACAGTGCGTAAAGACTAAAATGGCATGACATGGGACTTTAAATGGCACATTTACATTCAGGTTGCACAAATAGTCTACAGCAGACATGCGTTTGCATGGACCCTAATAATCCGTAAAGTCACATATAACCATGTCAGTCTGAATTAATTGGCCATTCGGATTGTAAGGGGTGGTTTAAACTTTTTCTAATCCATCTGATAGCACATGAAAACACTTAATCGGATTGAAAACCAAAACTACAATGTTCTGCGCATGGGCAATGACATAAAAATCGGGTAATAACGAATGATGCACAGAATGAACTGTTGTTGTTGTTGAAATACAGTGTCAGAAATGACTGTCGTGTCAATCTAAAATTCTTCTTCCACTCATCGTCTGTGAAGTGGAGCAGGACAATGTCTCATCAGTCCTTCGCTTCAGGCTTTCATCCACAGTCGACGCCTTGTTTTGTCCGCGGGAAGGGGTGTTTTTATGGCTTGATGAATAAAAGCAGCACGACACAAAGCTTCATGTGCTTCACGTCTCCTAATTAGGGCCCATAATAGATAAATATTAAGTGTGCTTTTCAAACCAAAGAAAAAAAAGCAATGGTAGAAGGTTGGTTATGCGCCAACTGCTGTCATGCACACCCTGGACGCTCTTACAGGGGCTGTTTACACGACACCATTTTCAACTAAAAATGGAAATCTTTTTATGCATTTTGGTCATTCATTTACACAACAACAGTGTTTTTGGGTGCCTGAAAACGCAAGCTTTTCAAAACGGGTTTCAAACAAGTTTTTTTTTTTTTTTTTTTTTTTTAAACGATACTGTTATTATCTCTGTGCAAACTACAAAAATGCGAATTTGTGAAAACGACGTCATGCGGATGCGTATTTCGTGTTCAGTCTATGGGTGTGTAGTGTTTCTTTACAAAGTGACATGGCATGAATAATACAGTTTTAGTCTTTTCGCAGATCTATGTGAACGTTGTCGCCTGTTCACAAAAAAACTTTTCCGTTTTTAGTACATCGTTGCTGCGAAAAAACGTACCCACAGCCTGCTTTCACTCTGATCACCTCATTACAGTCTCATTTGGATGTGCACTTAAACTCCCATGATCCTTAAACTCTCATGTTCAGTGTCTGCCCTTCATGTAGGCACCAAGAGCTTTCCTTCTGCTCTAATTTCAAGGACTAAGGACTTACCCGTGTGATATTTACCTGTGCTGCAATGATCTATAGGAATAGACTAAGCTTACCTGTTAAGGAACTTACCTGTTTGTTGATCTTTTCTGTTTGAAGAATTTATCCTGCTATCTTTAAAGCAAACTGTGTTCTACGTTTCGTGTGAATGATGATTTAAAGAGAACTGCTATCTTCAAAGCCTTTGTTATTATCTTGATGGACTTTCTAAGTTATAAATTGAATGTTTAATGAACTCTGTTTGTATCTTACCTGGAATTCCCTACCTGCTAATATTGGAGAACTCTGTATATTCGTGCATTGTGCGTATTAAGTGAAAAGATGCATTTTGATTTGGAGCTTATGACATATAAATACACACATCAACCCAATCACTTTATTTAGCATTCATGTAAACACGACGTTTCATCAGTCGGAATGATTTCATTTTAATTTATATGTAACCCCTCAGGTCTTACTCGCCCCTCACTTTGCGGGCCTCGAACCCGGGTCTCCGGCGTGGGAGGTGGGCACGCTAACAAGGAGGCTAAAGATAAAGGGTTTGCTTGGTTTTTTCTGCATGTTGGTTACACCAAGTTATTTTGATTTGGTGAACATAGCTTTTCAAATATTAATAAGAAGCAAAGTTTTGATAAATATATACAACTTAAAAATTCAAAATGAATTTTGATTAAAAAAAATAACATGCTCCTCGTAGAAGTCACTGTATGTATGAACTGCATTTCTAATGATTTTCTGAATAAATTAATAGCTAAAAATAAGCATCAACTCAGTGACCCAAATAATAGTACAAGAAAAAAAAGAAGAGTCATCTACACCCTTTGCATAATATGTGGAAAGAATCGACTGTGGGTCATTGTGGTTCTTCAAACACAGGCAGACACCGGTCTTGGCTTGTGTGTGTAACAGGCTTTCAATAGTCTGCTGTCCTGCTCTGCCTGGTTGCTCTGATTAGTGATGATGACGACAGTCATGTAAGCTGCAAATATAAGCTGCACAGTTTCTCGCTGTCTCACACAGACATTATACAGCAGTGTGTTTACTGGGGCCCGGCCAATAGCTAGATGAGCAATAATTTCAAATAATGAATGAGAGAGAAAGAGCATAACATTAATCAATGCAGTATAGACGTTACCCACAAAAATGACACCCACCCGCCCTGCAGCATCCATGGCAGAAAAGGACAACATGGACGCCTGTAATGATCATTACTGTCCTCCTTTCTCTGTCTCTCTTTTTTCCCCCTCACTTTCTCTCTCCCTGCTCATTGTTATTTTTGTAGCAGATAATGGAGTGGGTGTTGTGGCACAGGACAAAGTCGAAGATTCTCTTGTTAGGTCGCAATAACTCAGGCTACGTCTTCATTAATCCGGTTACATTTGAAAACAGCATTTTCATTTCAAATCGCTCTCCGTCTGCAATCGCGTTTTTAAGCATTTTCCAAAAGTTTCTCGTCCACACGTACATGCCAGAAATCATCTTACTTCGCATGTGTAAAAAGCCATGAAAGCACACAGAGACCAGAGATAAAGTTCTCAAGCTTTTCTTCTGGCACAATAATTTTAGTAGCAATTTAGCAAACAAAACAACTTACCATTTACTAGTGAGTCCAGGTCACCATTCCATTCCGCCATTGCCCTCATGTTTTGCTGCAGGATGTCATCATTGCAGGAATATAATATGAAGATTCTACAAAGTAACATATATCTTTAGCAACACTGTGAAAGTGAATAGCAAGCACTTACTGACATGAACATAGATATTTATCACTACAATGTGTCACATGACTAGACGTGGCATTGTTTCAAATTTATCCACTCGGAGGGTGTCTTCAAAAAGATCAGTTTTCACAGGAAAAAGATGTATCCGGATTAGTTTAGTCGTAGCCTCAGTCACATTTTTTAGGGTGTGTAATTACAGGTTTTGGGCTGTTCATCCACGGATTCTGAAATATAGCACATGGCCTCTGGTTTGAGCTTTTTGTCATACAATGCTGGAATTTTTGTACGATGCTGGTAGAATCTCAGATATTCAGGGATGTGCGGTTGTGGGCTTTGGGATGCTTTGAATATCTGGGTTGTATAGGGGTGTGTTCGCTCCGGTTAAAGTCGTTGTGTTGGGGCGAGTTTGGAATGTGGCTGCGGACTGTGGCGGGAAACACAGCAATTACAACTGTAGCAAGCATGAATGCTCACTAATGAAGCTGAATAACTCCCAGCTAACGAACAGGTAAACAAATACACACACATCAGTGAGCACACACGCTCACGGAGCGATCGGGCCCCTGTGGCTGAATACGGCTATGTAATTGGGGTAATGGCCCGGTAATCAGGAACTGGTTGGTTCAGTCGTGAGGATGTTTAGGCCATGGGCAGGAGCCTTAAACCACGGAGCTCTAATACATCTGCATCTCTAAACAGGAGAGATCGCAGCACTACTGCCCAGCAGCGACTGCTAAATGCTAATACATGGAAATCTTAATGAGTGTGCTTGGATAAATGACTTCCTGTGCGTGTGTGCGAATGTGTGTAATATAGATAGAGGTTAGAAAGGTTAACACACTGTCTGCCCTCGGCAGTAACACATTAACTTTTAGTTGGGAGGAACTAGAAAATCTCAGTGAGAAACTGTAATTCTTTCACTTTTGTTCATTTAATCAAAAACTTTAAGCTTAAACTGCAGGCTCCTGTTGAGTCAAAGTTCACATTGAAAATCTGAGATTCAATTAAAAATGAAGAAAAATAATAAAATAATTAAGACGTGTTTTAGATTCTGCAAAAATTAATTGTTGCATTCTCAAAATAGAGAAGGCTCAAGAAGACACTCAAATGTTGATACAGTATAGGAAGCAAATGAATCAAAAGAAGAATGCGAGACATAATTAAGCTTTAAATAAATACCTGTTGGTATCTTCTCCCAAACTTTTGTTAATAACTCATGTTGAAATGATTGAGAGAAATGAAAGGGAAAGTGTGGTGGTTGCCCTTTCATGCTTGATGAGCTCCATATGTCTGACTGGGTGTTTATGAAAGTATTAGATATCTCAAGTTTAAATATAATCCTGATGACTGAGAGAATACAAGGGAAACAGAAAGTGTGGTGTTTCCTCAACACTTAATTAGCAGCATGCATGTGTCTGTGTGCATTTAGGGGAAATGGATGAAAGTATGCCTATATGTGAGATCACAAGTTTAAAAATAATCTTGATGACTATAAGGACACTGGTGAGAGTCATTTTTAACTCTTGACAGTAATGTGTGTTTACTTAGCTATACTTAAGGGACAGACTTGTCCTTAAAAGTGAGCTAAATGTGACAAAACATCCCCTTGAGGACATCTATGGTCGTCCTCAATTGCCAAAAAAATGATTCATGCACAAAATAATACATGAAGTCCATGTGAAATCAAAGTAGTACCCTAAGATATTTTATGTTTAATATCCTGTTTCACTCGTAAGCATGCCACATTACAGGATGATTTGCAAGTGTATAGACCCTAGTCAGGGTAGACGGTATATTGATTTTTACAGTTAAAATCGAGGCTGCAGGAAGACTTACATTTACCATATGCGTTGTATAAAGGTCCTAGATCACATGAAATTCACAACTTTCAAAATGTTTTATGTAATTTTTGCTTACTGAAAGTCTTTTTCGGAAATATGTTTCATCAGCTGAACAGTTGGCATGTTGAAATTAAATTAAATACTGTGCCAATATGCCTAATATTGCTTTAATACAACAATAAACAATAAGTTAGTATTGAGTAACTTACATTTTAGACAAAACATTGCCGGTTACTTTGTCTGTTTTTGCCCCAAAGAAAATAGTTCCTGAGCAACACACATTGGCGTTCCAGTGTGAAGCTGTGTTTTCGAACTAATCTGAATGAATGATTCAATGACTCAATCGTTAAGAGCAAAGACTATAGAATAACACAAGACGTGTCACTCGTATTGTTTTGAATGGGAGAAAGTGTAACGCGCAATATGGCGGAATAAGTCCCGCCTTCTAAATAAGAGCCAATCGCCGACTGGTAAAGTCATCGCGTCACTTCAGCGGCCGTTAGAATCACCGGTTTCTATAGAAACAGTCAGACGCGCGCCTCCGAAGAGACGCGCATTTAGGTCTGCGCATGCGCATTAGCTTGATCCAGCCTGAAAAATATATTTTTTGTCATGATTCGAGCGTTTAGAAACTAAATTTAAGAGCCGGTTGTTGTTAGATTGCATTGGTGATTTCAAATATGAAATTTAATCGTAAGGATTACAAAGAGATTGCATGATGCCCAGGATGCCCGAGAGGCGTTTCAAAGATGGCCGCCGAGTGAAATGACTTGTCTTAAAGGGACTTTGGTTAAGAGTTACTTGTTACATGCCTGAATGAATGAATGAGTGAATGAGTGTTTTTAAATGAATCCATTAATCCATGTATTCTCTATTTCCACGTGGATTCCTATTGAAATTAATTAGTTTCAATTACTACATTTCATTTGCAAAAATTCACTGAAGAAGCACCATGTAGTCTTTGACCGCACATTGTCAGTCGGTCCAGAACGCAGACAGACTAGTGATTCAAACATTGAAAAGTTGATGTTGGAATGTATATCAGCACTCATCCAATCAAATTTGATGGCCAGAACGAACTTTTGTATAGCCTAATTTTATATAAAAACATATTTAGTTTATTGTACAGTATGTCCTCATGTTAACTAAGTAAACATGTTTGTGTGCTGAACCACAACAGGGTGAATGATTGGACTTATTGTAATTTCTGTCAAAATCAGTCTTTGTCAGAAACACTGACAGAAATACTGAAAAATTGCGCGAGTGACGTCAGGAGCTGTGGGTGTTGAGGGAGCAGTGACCTTGGAGATGGGGATCCGGCCTGCTCCCGTGGCTATGTCTACTGCCTTAATGCGCAGTGGCAGAAACCTCACTGCCTCCCCGGAGAGACGCACACATACTCATGCACACACAGAGACTCAGTGTCGCTGACATCAGTTTAATCCTCAGACAGTTTAAATGCATGGGCTGAGTCTAGGCCTCAGCTGTGATTAGTGCTGGGCAGAGTGTGATGAATGAGACTGCTGAAGATACACACGCACACACTTCTGCCGCATTGTTATCATGAAGAGTGATGGGGTGAGTCAAATTGCACGGCATATATGCGGCATATTACAGTGCTCGCCGCGGCTCAAGTGAAATGAATGGTGACCACTTGTGAACCGCATGTCCGTTGAAAGTCAGAGACAGAGAAGGCATCAGATAACCCGTTGGCAAGATAACCGTGCACATGCCAACCCTCAAATATTTGAGAATCCCCCCAAAAAATCTTTTGAATTTATTGTAGATAAAAAAAAAACTTTTTTCCCCATTGCTTTAACTGAAAATCCTGTCATTATCTAACTCAAAAGGAGTTAGTGGTGCTTAAAAGGAGTTCAAAATCAAAATGTCAAAGCTACACTTTTCCATACAATGAAAAAGCATGCAGAGAAAAAAAACTGTCAAGTTAAATGTGTTAAAACATAGGTAGAACATTTTGTCAGGTTGGGAATATCTTATCATGATGTGCTGCCACCATATAGCATCGTTTCTTTAACAAGACTAGCCCACTAACCCTAACTGTAACCCTAGGTCTAATCATAACCTCACAATTATGCAAGATTGCTTTGTACCAATGTTAGATTTTGCTTAGTCTTATGTAACTTTATTATTTTGAGTTTGATGAACTTAAGCCATTTAAGGCAATCAGTTTCCTCAAACCATTTAAGTAGCTATATAGATGTTAAGATTTATTACCTGAATTCAAACTGAATGAGTGGAATAAACTTAAAATCTTTAAGTTATATTTAATCTAATGATTGAAAAACCAACACTAAAATATATGTGAATTCAACTTAATGTATATGAGATTACAGTTCTCATACTTGTTGGTTTTAAAACTTAATTGAATTAAATCAATCGATTTCCTCAAATGGTTTGAGTTACCGTAACTGATCAGGTTTTACAGTGTAGGGTAGGTCATCTTGAGAGGAAAGTGAAACTCATTTTATCATTTGATGGACTTTGCACTATTATTGAACTGAATCAACACTAAAGATGAATAATGACATTAGGCTTATTATCTTCTCTAAAGCTGCTTTATAGTTGAACTGAGTTCGCTTTATAACTAATGAAATTTGCAACATTTACAATGTTATTGAACTAAATTGAATCAACATTGAACTAAATTTCACTTAATAATGACACATCGTCTTTTCATAGCTGCTTTACAGCTGAAATTGTATTTGGTTCATAATTGTACTTTTTTTTTTTTTTTTACTAATGTGATGCTGCTTTGCAACAATCAGTATTCTATAAAGCTCTATAAATAAATGTGAAGCGTGATTTTCTACTTGCACCCTAAACAAAAACTATACAAGACTATAACATTTTACCACTAAGTTGTTAAAAACCTCCCCCCACCCCCCCTTTGGTCATGTTTTGTCCCGCTTAGGGCACAAGTCATGGTAACCGCTACTCCCTCAAAAAATAGGTGAATGACACCTCTAAAAACACATTCACTCTCATTTGTTCACCTCTGGCAGCTTTTAGGGGATTTACACGAGCTTCACAGTTTGGATTCATCATGTATGCTGGTTTATATGTCAAACTGTGTGTTAGAACGTTTGAGTTTCCAGTGTCAGATGTGTCATCATCTCTCTTTGATCTGTCTGTCTCTTATTGTTATTCACCGGGATGCAATGTCTCATGGGAAATGTTCTCTGATGTCAAATTCCACTCAGTCAGAATGGATGCTGATAATCTAACTCCATTAAGCATGGATCTGGAGGCTTGGCTTGCCTTCTGCACACACACACACACACACACACACACACACATACACTTGGTCTATTTGCTGTTCTACATTGACGGAGCATCATGTCTACAGCCATAATCCCCCTAATTGTGTATGTCTTTTCACATTGACACATCCATAATTCACCTTAAATTGTTTATTCCACAAATTAATGCCATCAACCTGCCACTTCAGACACACCGTGTGAAATAGGATTGTCGTGGCAGAGATGGGTCATGTGACCTGATTGTAATCACCGTAACTGAATTACTGCATACTGTGGTTTATTGAGCCCAAGAGCTTTCAAAATGTTTTTAGTTTCAGTTATTCTGAACTATGAGACGAGGCCACAGGAAAGATAAACAAAACTACAAATGTTTATCTCTAATCTGGTTTTGGCAAACATTGGAGGGAAATGTTGTGTTCAGTGAAACTAAATTAATTTCAAGAGTGCATTGGACGAATGCTTGGAAGCCATGTGTTACTGCACTGTAAAAAAATATTTTCATGATTTGTTAACACAACATTTTTTTTTTTTGTCAAATCAACTTCAATAATTAATGTGGTTCAGATAACATAATATTTTGAGTTTCTGTTGATTAAACCAATCGCCTTCATTGTATTAACTCAAATTTTTAATTTCAATTAACTTAAAATTTTAAGGCAACCATAACTTACTTATTTTACTTAAGTTAAACTAACAATACTTTTTTACAATGTGTTTAAATTAAATTAAAACAATAAATAATAAAAATACTCCATTTAGAAAAATAAATTTTAGAAAAATAAAATAAATAAAATGATTAAATATGATAAATAAAAATCGAATGAATTTGTATTACATAATTTTTCAGTACCATACAAAGTAAATTATGCTTTTGTTGTTGTTGTTTTTTTTTTCATTTGTTTTTCTCCGTTTGTGCTCACTTGAAGAAAAGCTATTCCTTTAACATGACATAGCAAATTTGGTCTACGTGACACTGTTAAGTTAATGCACTGCAATATCTTTGTCCACCATTTATGTGGCAGTAAACAGCCTCACATGGACGTTCTGAGACACTGAGCTGTAGACTTTAGAGTTTATAAACGGAGATGTCACATTGATGATTGATTGAGTTTTTTCCCTGCTTTCTTGCGCCATTGCTCCACACGCACACACACACACTCATATTCTTCCCTCATTCTGCTTCTGTCTGCAGTGACCTTCACTTCCTCTACACCTCGTATTCTCTCTTCGTCTCTTTCTGTGCTTGTGGTATACTGCTAAAGGCTCTTTCTTCAAATGAATCAGCTGTCTCCCTGATTGTGTTCTTAGATTTGAGTGGTGTTTTGCTCATTCTGTTTGTGTGATGGGATAATTCTGTAATTCATGCTCAAGTATGGCTGTTTTTATGAGCTGTGTGTAATGCTGTAGCTGTTTAGTATGCGAGTATGTGGCATAAGGGATAATGTACTGTCAGATGGTCATTATCACAAAATTAACTCCAAGGTGATCAGGATACCGATGTGAATACATACAAAATTCCCAATCGCGTGGATTCCTATTGAAATGACTACATTTCACCTGCAAAAATTTGCTGAGCAATGTTAAATGCTTAAATTAAATGTGACCCCATGTTAAATGTGACCCCACCTTAATAGGACAGAAAGTAGTGCCTGTGTTGTGCCGAATTTCGACTCCCCAGATTATTACCCCTCTCGTTGAAGCCACTACTTGATTGCCTAATCCTATAGAGGGGACTTGGGGGGTTTGGTAATAATCTGGCAGGGGTCAGAATTCTGTTGTGCTGAGTGACCCACCTAATTATGTGACCATAGTAGGCGCTGTAATGACAGTAGGGTTAGGGTTAGGATTGGGATTAGGATTAGGTCAATACAGCGCCTACTACGTCACATAATTTGATATAATCACAAAAGTGATATATTGCCATGGGCAACAGTAAAATATCCAGTTTAGTCGTTGTCGTTATACTAAAATATTTCACGCTCAATTGACCGTTCGCAAAGACCCGCCCCCTTTAGTTACTGTTGCTATGTCCGACAAGCCGTGGCCGTGCCGATCTCTCGCCACACATCATGTTCTCACGCAGTGAAGAATACATTGCGGAGCAAAGAGGACACTGACAACACGTCGACAGACAAGACATAGCAGGTTACATTTGATATGAAATAGTCTCAAATTTTGACATTTTTAAAGAAATTTAAACAATAAATCTGTTTTTTGGCTTTTAGTGTGTCGTGACAGATCGCTGTAGCGCCTCAGTTCAAGCGGCTCGTGAACCGATCATACTAGTTCATTTATAGCATCAAACATAGGCCTACATGAATAAACATAATAAGGAATGTTGTTTCAATCGCGGAAAGACGTCACATTTTTCAAGTTCAGGTCCACCTACATTAATCTGCTAATCCCCTGACTGCTTTGTCCGACAAAATGGCGGATTCGGCGTTATGATTGGTTAGATCGCCTGTCAATCAAACCTCTGACGAAGGGTCAATTGAGCGGTTGACCAACATATTCTTAAGAGTTTTGTGATAAAATGATATGTTACCTTCTCGGGTGTGTTATCTGCTAAGAGATTTCAGATGAACCAAGCGAGAGAAAAGAGGAAAGAGCGCTTTAGGACATGAACGAGAGATTGACAGCGCGAGACGAACGGAGTGAAAGAACGACATGTGATTGACAAGGCAGATATTCAACGAGACGTGACGCGCACACGTTCCTTCATCTAAACTTTTGCCTTTCTTTTAAATAAAAGCACCCCTTCTGTCTTTTAAACCGGCTTGTCTGGCTGGCCAACATTCTCTCTTCCTTTTCATTCCTACCGACATCCCCATGTTGATGACTTGTGGAAAATCGCCAGCGCAGGCTCTTGGCCGTACGCCAGCCGTAAACCTGCCTGTCAGTATAACACCTGTGAGTGCACGCAATGTGAGAGAGCAGATCTATTTTCACAGTAAACGCTGCACTTTTATGGAGGTGACATCAGGGAGTCTGTGTCTAGAATACTTTGTCCTGGAGGAGTTTTTACAACGAGTGTTTTATACAGCTGTAGCGCCATCTAGTGTAACATCAAGTTATTGCACTATGATACATAGGCCTTTATGTATGCTATTTATGAATTTATTTAGCTTAGCACAGTGGTTTCCCAACCCTGGCCTTGGAGTCCAGCACTGCACAGTTTACATTTCGATCACAAGCCTATCTTTAAAGGCCATTTTTTCAAAATGACTTTTTTTCTCATAGGCTACACTGAGCCAGAAATCTCCACTCAGTAGCACTTATACACAAAACTTTTTTTTTACAGAAGACTTTGTTCATATATCATCATATAGCCTATAACGTTTTTTTTGTTTTCTTCTTCTTCTATTTTATGGGTGTTGACATTGATAAAAAGAGATATCAATAATAATCCCCTCTGTAAGACCTTTGACTCAAAGAAGTCAACAAAATGTAACAATTTTAAACCCTTATCCAATGTTCACATTTCTGGAAATGTATTCAAATTAATGCATATTTAATTAGATATTACTTTATTTGCATATTTAAATATAACATTTCAGGAAACTTGAAATACAAATATTTTTTTGCAATTTTAAATGTATAGGAGTATGGTGATATCTATTAGATATCTATTAATTTTTTTACATAAAATATTAAGTGATAATTAATAAAATAATGAATTATTTACAATTTCAATCTTTAATACCATGATTATTATAATTACATTATAGTGTCATTCCAGGAGTAGCACGTAGGCCTAATACTGATGAACAACGTAATATATAATTACTTCCTGGAACAACTTAGACGTTATTGTTCGTCTTATTGTTAATATTTTAATATGGACACTGTAGTATGAAATGCATCTCCAAACATACCAGACATATCATAAAAGTAAGATTCCGTAATGACAAATGTACAAAAATATTTCAGGAAAAAATATAACATCATTAAAAATATATTTCTCACCCAATGTCAGAGGTGTGAAACATATGCAAACATCATTCTCACATGCTGCAATTTCTGATTTTATAAGCTAAGCAAAAACTCTCCCATCAATCAGCATGTCCTGTATAGAAATAGAGAGTTCCCCTGAATATGCATAATAATTATTGTCATGAATGATCATGATATCATCAGAAATGAATGCAGCATTTTTCGTGGCTTATAAGATCTTATTGGTAATGTTAAACTGTGTGAATATGCTGTACAAGACAGATGAGCATGATTCCATGTGTGTGGAATCTGGGATTTATTATTCCAGCCTAAGGAAGAGGGATCTGCTGTGAGATAACAGCACAGCAGGATTGAAGTGGTGTTTATAAACTACCAGAACTTGTATAGATGTGGCAATAAACGGTGTGCGGTTGGTCATGTGTTAGTATGCAAGCTGTTTTGACTAAGGAATGCTTTGAGTTCAGAAACTCAAGAGTATGCCTACAGTACATACAGTAGTACACTGAAGTGTTTTATTTCAAAAGATCAAGGAAAATTTGTTATTGTATGACCCATAGAGCTCTAAGTCTTTCTGTCTGTCCCTTTAGATTCTCGTCAGTCAATGCCGGGTTCCTATACCGGAGGTATTATTGGTGGTATTCTTTGTGTGATCATCCTCGTAGCCATAATTGCAACTACCATAGTGATGGTCCGCAAACGCCAGAGGAAAAACACAGAGTAAGTACAGCCACCTCTTTCATATTCTGTCTTTGACAGGTAGCCTGGTAAAAATAAGTTACTTATAAAGAGTGTTGGGGAAAGTTACTTTTAAATGTAATGCGTTACAATATTGAGTTACTCCCTTAAAGGTGATAGAGAGGATTTTTTCGTCGACTGAGAATCCAAAGACTGTTACTGAGTTTTTGAAATGAGCGCATGCGTAAGAACAGCCCCCCTCCTTCACGGCTCATTTCAAAGGAACGCCTCCCAAAATTCGTGCATGAGTATTGGAACACGAGTGTTTACCACCGGCATTCACTGTGTCGTGTTTTTTGGATTCATTATGTCGGACTCACCGCAGGTAACTCATAATCTGCAGTTGTTACTCCTGTCTCCTGACAAAAACATTGCATGCAGCGCCTGTGGAGTGTGGAAAGTTACTGGAGCGCGCAGCCGCGCTCGTCTCTCACAAGGAACGTCATGGCAGTGATTGACAAGCCAGAGGGCCAATAGCATAAACGATTGGCTGATGTTTTTAAGGCCCTACCTCGTGCACATGATGTATATTAATATTATTCCTTTCAGTGCACCTAATAAATAAAGTCTTTTATCAGTTAGTAAAGACAGTTTCAAGTAATATTGCAAAAATGTATAAAACAAAACATCCTCTTTAGCACCTTTAAAGCACACACAACATCGCCGACTTTATTCCCGATTTCTCTCAACATGGGGACAGAAGAGCTGTCAGTCAATAAATAAGAAAATAAAGTAACTAATGTGTTACTTTACATGAAAAAGCAATCTGATTACTCAACTGATTATTGGCAATGTGTCACCCCCAACACTGCTTATAAATGACCTGTGATTGTTTCCCACTTTACTGATCATGTATTTGTGTCTGTTTTTGCAGCCGTCCACCCACTCACAAACCTCCTCCTCCTATGAAGACAAATTTCTATTCAGACAGAGTGAGTAGAGCCCAGAGATTCATACTTATTTTGAAACTTTGAGCAAATGCAGTTAATTTTAGATTACATAGAGAAATATACATTTTCTTCTTCTTTTAAAAAAGAAGAAAATCTATATTTTATATATATATATATATATATATATATATATATATATATATATATATATATATATATATATACATACATACACACACTGTATTGCCAAAAGTTTTGGGACACCCCTCCAAATCACTGAATTCAGGTGGTCCAATCACTTCCATGGCCACAGGTGTATAAAATCAAGCACCTAGGAATGCAGACTGCTTCTACAAACATTTGTGAAAGAATAAGGAGCTCAGTGAATTCAAGTGTGGTATTGTGATAGGTTGCCACCTGTGCAATAATTCCATTCGTGAAATTTCCTCACTACTAAATATTCCACAGTAAACTGTTAGTGGTATCATAACAAAGTGGAAGCAATTGGGAACAACAGCAATTGGGAATAACAGGCCACATAAAATCACAGAGAGGGGTCAGCACATGCTGAGGCGCACAGTGCGCAGAAGTCAAAAACTTTCTACTGGGTCAATAGCTACAGACCTCCAAACTTCGTGTGGCCTTCAGATTAGCTCAAGAACAGTGCGTAGAGAGCTTCATGGAATGGGTTTCCATGGCTGAGCAGCTGCATCCAAGCCTTACATCACCAAGTGCAATGCAAAGCGTCGGATGCAGTGGTGTAAAGCATGCCGCAACTGGACTCTAGAGCAGTGGAGATGTGTTCTCTGGAGTGACGAATCACGCTTCTCTGTCTGGCCAGACTGATGGACAAGTCTGGGTTTGGCGTTGCCAGGAGAACAGTACTTGTCTGACTGCATTGTGCCAAGTGTAAAGTTTGGTGGAGGGGGATTATGGTCCTGGGTTGTTTTTCAGAGGTTGGTCTCGGCCCCTTAGTTCCAGTGAAAGGAACTCTTAATGCTTCAGCATACCAAGACATTTTAGACAATTTCATGCTCCCAACTTTGTGGGAACAGTTTAGGGATGGCCCCTTCCTGTTCCAACATGACTGCGCACCAGTGCACAAAGCAAGGTCCATAAAGACATAGATGAGTGAGTCTGGTGTGGAGGAACTTGACTGGCCTGCACCTCAACTGAGTCCTGACCTCAACCCAATAGAACACCTTTGGGATGAATTAGAGCAGAGACTGTAAGCCAGGCCTTCTCGCCTGACTTCACAAATGCGTTTCTAGAAGAATGGTCAAAAATTCCCGTAAACACACTCCTAAACCTTGTGGAAAGCCTTCCCAGAAGAGTTGAAGCTGTTATAGCTGCAAAGGAGCAGCTATAACAGCTGTAATTATCATCAGCGTTAACTACTGGCACAAGCTGATTGGTCCATGTCACATCTGCAGCTAATGAGCTTGATGCTCACACATTTAAATGGCTGGTTACATTCACTATAGCAGTTTGCAGCACGCTTCCGTGTTCCTCTAAAACCCTCCACCTTCCCCAGCTCCACCTGTATAGATCTACTATGGGTTATTGATATATGCTATTTGTGCAGCAGCACTACGTCTTACTCGCAGCAGCGTATCGGCATATGTATTGGCAGTAGTTCCTGTACTTGCTTTGCAGCAGAAGCAATAATCTACAACAACATCAATCTACAGCAGCAGCAATTCAGCAGCAGCGTAGTAGATCTATTTCGCCAAGACCAAAAACATTAACATTAGCATTACCATGCTAAAAATCTTCTGAGAGTTGTCATGACACATAATGTGTGTTCATGTAGAGTAGAAGACAGAGTGCAAAAGTCTGATTCCTAATTTAAATTAAGCTTTGAGATGCACAGAAAGTTTTAAGGTTTTGAACATTTTGAAAATATTATGGCATTAAATGGATAGGAAATTTTCAATATTCTGCACATTACTGTTCCACTTTATATTAAGTTTCTTTTACTATTATGCACATTCAAATCATTTTGTACAATGCACTTATTGTGTACATACATGTCTTTACATTGTACTTATATTTAAAAATACCAGCATGTAATTACAGCATTAATACATTTCTGTAATTACATCTATAATTACACTGCTGATCCGACTCCTACCCCTTACCCTACCCTTAAACCTTTTTCAATTCAACATTGTACAATTACAATTTTTTTTTTGACAAGTACATAGTAGTTTAAAGCACCTAATATAAAGTGTGACCTCCATCAATTGATCATGTTACAAATCTTTGTACAGACAGCCAGATGTTCTGACATTTATTGAAGCACAATAAACGCAATACATTTTTCTATTCAGTGGAAACAAGCTTCCATAAAGCTCAGCAAATCACCCTTTTCTTTTCCTTTTGTAGCCGAGCATCAGTAAACATGTGTCTGATCCTGAGCTCATGCACCATGAGACAGAGAAAGAGGAGCCCATGACAGTAAGAGGCCATTTCTCTCACTCTCTCTATTCCTCTAATCCTTTGTGGCATTTAGGATGGTAAATCATACATATTTGATGCCATGTTCATTTTCCATGCATTATTCAGGCTTATTACTCACAGATCATAATCATCTCTATTATAGAAACACATGTGCTATGATTCTAATTACAACACTGCAATCTCTACTCTGACAGGATCTCTCAGCATACTATGATGACAAGGATCATCATGAGCCTTCCTGGGAGGACAAACAGACTCCTTACCATGATGACAGAGATGAAGAAGGGATGATGGGAGACGACGGCATATATTACATCACTTCCTCTTCCACTAGAGGGAGCAGTTTCATGTCACCAGCTGTGATAGTGTAGGGATCATACCGTGCCAGAGGATTTTATACTGTAACCTGAACACTAATGTAGCTACTGTTTTATACTGTAATAGGAAGTATGGGTTTGATTGCAAAGGCTTGTAAGGACCGTTTTCTTCAGTGCCCAAAGACATCAATGTGAGAATGAAGACGTCATTGATTATATGTGCGCAAATAGATGCAGTTGAGAGCATGCACAATTATTTGTCCTTCTGTGTCTGATTAAGGGTTGTGCCATTTTTTTATTGACTATGAATGTGTAATATAGCAGCCTTAAGAATGAGCCAGTGATCATACGTTATTGAAGCATTATTATTATGGGTTGGCCTATTATTATTATTAGGGATTTTCCTTTTCTGTTGTTAACCTTTTTCTTTTACTTTGTGCCTTACAATTGAGTTTTTGTATGCATTTCTTATTTTAGTAAATTGCATTAGATTTTTAATCATTTGCACCCTCCTGACTTTTAGGTTAGGCTATATAATTGCATTGATTTTTTTTAAATTATTATTTTAATTTGCTCCTTTAGAATATTAATATTTGTTACATTATTTTCCAGTGTACTGCTATGATTGTTAAGGCTCAATAAACGGGGTGATATGCTTTCTAGGTATTGTATGTATGTTTTATATCATCAACAGGGTTCGAATTACGGGGGAGCTAAGGGGAGCTCGGCTCCCCTGAAAAGGACCTGGGCTCCCCTGAAAGCCTACTTTGAGACATTTAGGGGGAGCTCTAAAACACTGTCCATTTTTTGTGTCGCATATAGATTTTGATTCTCTGTACATTAAGGTTCCGGAAATGATGATATTAAAAATGTGTCAATGTTGTGTGTTTATTCTCTCATTACATTACTATTTCCGAACACTATTTTCCGCTGTGTCTCCTGCTGTGACCATCCATGTGTGGCGGCGCTGCACTGAAATTACTACGTTTACGTCACCACTTGAACTTCTCACTGAGTTGGTATTTGAATGTTAGCTTAACTTCAAGTTCAAAACATACTTTATTCGTTTTTTGGAACACTCTGTAGATACTAATAAGAATGTCAAAAAGAAAGCAGCCAAACCTCAGTCAATTTGGATTTACAAAACAAACGAAGAGGAGTGATGACAGCGCACCAGCTACAACTAGCTTGCCGGTGATACCGCCGCCGCCGCTAAAAGTTGCTGCTAGTGACAGCAAGAAAGCCGGTCACCGACCCTCAACATCCTGGGCCCTATAATACACCCAGCGCAATGCGACGCAAGGCGCAGCGCAAGTGTGTTTGCTAGTTTGCGTCCGGCGCCATTCGCGTTCCATATTCCCGTTCAGCGCCACGTCCTTAAATTAGTAAATGCATTTGCGCCAGTTAGTGCGCCCATGGGCGTGCTGGTCTAAAAAAGAGGTGTGTTCAGGTGCATTGCCGGCGCATTGCTATTTTAAGGAGCTGAAAATAGACTGCGCAATAGACCAACTCAAACCTGGTCTAAAGTCTAAAGTCAATGGCGCAATATTTTTTTGTTAGAGCGCGTTGGTAGAAACTGCGCCTCTGGGCGCGTCCACAGTGCGCGTTGACTTTGCTTATTACACACAGGGATGCGCATCACACAAACATGCCAAATATTAAAAACAAAAGGATTACAGTGTAAAATAATATTATTGTGCAGGCTACATAAGTATAAAAATATAATGATGAATAGTCATTGCGTGTATTAGAATTAGGCTACCTATTTTCAATTCAGCCTATTACTACTTATAATGATGAACGAAATTGGCTAATTAATTGAACAATCGTGCCAATACACCAGGCCTGGACTGGTAATCTGGCATACCGGGCAAATGCCCGGTGGGCCGACGCACTTGAGGGCGGGGCCGCTATATGATATGATTTTTTTTAATAAACATAAAAATTGGCCAACGACCGGCCCATAAAGCAGGGACAGCGGCCCATTGGTTCATTTTCCATACTGACACTGGGCTGGCCCAATCACATCTCTTAACAGACTCCAGTCCGTCCCCTCTGTTTCGCCAGAACATCTTTGGATTAGGAGGATGGAGAAACAAAAGCGCAAGTGCAAGGGGGGTGCGGAGAAGTTGCGGGCAAAAAAATCAAAAAATTTAGAGGTTGATGCCTCAACGTGCAAAAATTACTGGCATGTTTAGTGCGGTTACTGTAGCTTCAGTTTCCAAACCTACAGTACCTGACGTGCAAAAACAGGTGAACATAGAAGAACATGGAGGAGACACCTGTAAGGCAGAGGAGCAGCAGGTGTCTGACAGTGAAGCCAATGAGGGACAGAGTAAGCAGGAGAGTATAATAGAAGCGGTAAGCAGCGTAGTTACATGATTAACAGCGAGGGACTCATGATGCGACGACGACGACGATGATGCTTAAATGAATGAATATTATAAGACAACATAATCGTCGTCGTTATTATAAAGTCAGACTGTCACCTACTGCACTGGTCACTCAGTCAGCTAATGTCAAATAGCACAGCAAAAGTTATTTTGCACTGTTTTTTGTAGTTAGCAGTGCCCTTGTAGCTATCAGAGTTCACTTATGCAGTAACGGCCTTTCTCATAGAAAAACCTGAAATGATGCAATTTGATTTTTCAAAAAAAAAAAAATTCAGGTTATTATTATAATGTAATATTACTGACGATGTGTTTATTTCACAACGAGACTATAGGTTTCTATTTATAGCTGTTAGTCGTGATAATGGTCTACTAGATCTCACTTTTCAGCTATAAAAAGTTATGTTTTGTAGCTCTTGTACCCTATTACTCTGGTATGAACACTTGGTTGTTTATGGCAAGTGAATAACATGAATATCATTTTATTAGGACGTTTTTTGTGAGTAATTTGGTAGTATAGTTTTCTTTTTCATTGTTTTTAATGGGGAGTATCTAAACAATGAGAGGTAAATGTTTGACACTTAAACAGGGGTTTGTGCTCTTTAAAACAAAGTATATTTGTAATTGTAAATTATAGTTTTTCTGCTGTCTGTTTCATTGGAAATTTAAAAAAAAAAAATTCTTTATAGAGTTATCAGTATTCTACATCCACGTTCTAAGGGTTAACTAGCTTTTATATCATGGAGCACATTGTCTATCTAGAAATCCTACTCTTACTAAGTGTACTTTTAATAACTCTACCAATTAATTGTAATACTCTGGTGGGTGGTGTCCGACCGATTGTGGTGGGCCGGTCTGAGCAAAAATGCCAGGGCCATTTTTTTGTCCCAGTCCAGCCCTGCAATACACACATATATATTAACTGACTCATCGCGTGTACGCCATGTAAATAGCAATCCGCCATGGCGCGAGCGCATCTCGCTCTTAAAGGGAATGGGAGATGACTCTCTGATTGGTTTATTGAACGTTACACCCATTACTCATTAAGAGAATAGGGACAACCCATTTCAAAAATGCGCCCCGGCGCACGGACCGTTTTTCCGTCGTTAAAATAGCAAAAGTGGATTTGGACACGCCCTGAGTGCACCTGCGCCGTGCGCTTTACACTTTGCGTTTAGATCGTTTAAATAGGGCCCCCTGGGTTACAGGACGGAAAGCAAAGACAGAAGACCCCAGGCCTCTGTGGTCACTTCTGATTTAAACTTCTGTGCGTTTGTGAGGATTGGCCCTAATCCTATTTAATATATTGATGTATTTTTTTTATGATTGTTATGTGAGTTATTCTGTTTTTTTTATCATGATTTGCATGATGTAGGCCTAAGCGCGGTTGATTCAGAACCGTGGACAGAGCTGTTTGCCCTAACACTGACAACACTGACTGACGCTTGCGTTTTAAAGTAAACGGTTTACTAAGTAAACAATAGGTTTACTGTAAACCTATTGTTTTAAATGCCCTAACATGCACCAAAAGCGTTAAAGTCAGTCAGGGAGGATCGGAAAATAGGGCTCCCCCGAAAGCCACTTTGTAATTCGAACCCTGATCATCAACATGCATGAATGGATGAGAGTCTTAAAATTGTGTGTACCATGGAAATCTGACATTTTGTACAAAGGAGTTCATAATCTTATTGAAATTAAAGTATGACAATTTTCAGTTACTTTTAAAGAACTATCATTCAAAAAAAATGGTAATTTTCACTTGAATATTTTTATTTTGGTTTTAAAGCTACAATATGTAGGGTCAATTCAGGGTGATTGCCCTTGAGATGACTTGAAAAAAGTGTCCCAATCAACCTGAATTCACCCTAAATGTTTCGCCGCTAGAGGTCACCTATTCAAAACAAATGCGTAACTTGATAACGCCGAGTTTGAGCGCGAAATCTTGGGAAATGTCGTCTTTGCCTCACAGCCAGTGGAAAAAGAATAAGGACGGGACTTGAGCAGAAATCATACATGGATGAGATTATTAACATTATTGTAGTATGAAGCAGAGCAGGGCCAGGTGATGTTGGAGCTGAACGAGGCCGCTGGAGAGATTGCTAATGAGAGACGAACGCGACACCCCTCGCGAGCAGTGGAACTTTTATAATGCCGCAGTCGCCGCTTCCGCTTCTTCCGGTCAAGCGTATGAGGTAACACAGCAGTGTTTATCATATTAGATACATTTGAATGTGCTGAAAATGATGTTATAACGTTACTCTTAGCGTTTGCTCGGCGGCTGCTGTGAGACAGATCAAATTTAGAATATCATATTAATAAATGCTGGGTGGCTTGTGTTGATAAATGGCATGTAATTAATTTTAAAACGTATTGTATGATGGAGAAAATGCTGTGATAGCTACTTGACAAAATAGTGTTTTTCTCTGAGGCATGGTAAAAGCATTGGTAGGCTACTCTCGGAAAATCAAGAAAACTAGATTTAAACAATAAGACTAAATGTGTTGAGCTATATAACAATAATTAGTTTTCTGTCTATAAACGTATGAAAACAGATTTCCCTTTGTCTAAATATATTAAAGCGTCTTTGGTGTTTCCATGGTTTCTAGAAAGTAAAACCGGAAACCGAGGGTAACGCAGATATGACGCCATTGACAGGCGACTCCTCACACGTCCCGTATCCTTGGTTAAAATCGCGATTTTCTCACGATTTACAAATACACTACCAGTTAAAAGTTTGGAAACATTACTATTTTTAGTTTTGAACTTAGTCTCTTATGCTCATTAAGGCTGCATTTATTTCATAATAAATACAGAAAAAACAATAATATTGTGAAATATTATTACAACTTAAAATTATGGTTTTCTATTTTAATATACTTTAAATTATAATTTATTTCTGTGATGCAAAGCTGAATTGTCAGCATCATTACTCCAGTCTTCAGTGATCCTTCAGAAATCATTATATATGCTGATTTGATATTCAGTTATTATCACTGTTGAAAAAAGTTGTGTTGCTTAATATTTTTTTGGAACCTGTGATACTTTTTTCAGGATTCACTGATGAATAAAAGGTTAAAAAGAACAGCATTTATTCAAAATATAAATCTTTTTCTAACAATATAAATCTTTACTATCACTTTTTATCAATTTAATACATCCGTGCTGAATAAAAGTATTAATTTCTTTCAAAAAAAAAAGAAACAAAAAATTACTGACCCCAAACTTTTGAACGGTGTGTATATTGTTACAAAAGATTTCAATTTTTAATAAATGCTGATATTTTTGTATTTTTTATTCATCTAAGAATCCTGAAAAAGTGTCACAGGTTATAAAATAATATTAAGCAGCACAACTGTTTCCAACACTGATAATAAATCAGCATATATTATGATTTCTGATGGATCATGTGACACTGAAGACTGCAGTAATAATACTGAAAATTCAACTTTGCATCACAGAAATAAATTATATTTTAAAGTATATTAAAATAGAAAACCATAATTTTAAATTGTAATAATATTTCACAATATTACTGTTTTTTTCTGTATTTATTATGAAATAAATGCAGCCTTAATGAGCATAAGAGACTTCGTTCAAAAACATTAAAAATAGTAATGTTTCCAAACTTTTGACTGGTAGTGTAGTTGGAAACATTTGGAATATTGTAAGCACTCAACTGAACAAAATATATAACACTGGCCTAGTGGTTTTTGGATATTTTACTGCAAAAAAATCTTACGTATTGTAGCTTTAAGGCCTTTACTACCATATTTAGGCCTATAGTAGGCATTCTGTTACAGCCTGGATAAATACAATCTCATTTTATGTTCCAAAAGTATCTAAACGAACAGCCAAAACAATAACAATATTCTTACTATAATGCACAAAAACACAAGAATATACTCCCCGTGTTTAATGATTAGACACTGCGACGGTGGTTTGTTCAAATCACACCGCTGGGGGGCGCGCGCTCACAGACAGAAGAGCGCCCGCAGTTCCCGCAGGTGTTCAGTGGAGAACACTGCTGTTGCATGCTAACCATATTAAACTAACGGGTAAACACTTTTCTACAACATAAATTCATTCAAAACTGTTATCAGATTGTGTACTAATAAAGAACGAGTATCCTGAGATCAGTCAACAATCTTTCTTACAGTCTAAAATCGTAGAAACAGCACAGACATGCGCTAATAGGCTACTAATAGGCTAATAATAGTACATTTTATTTATAATGTGCTTTTTTCACTCAAAACGCTACAACACTGAGTATAAAATAGAAAAACATGCAACAACAATTACAATTAAATAAGTAACAAACAAATTAGTAAAAAAAATAAAAATAATAATAACTTTAAATACATACATAATACATAAATACAAATCAACTTTTTGAAACATTCCAGAGTTGGAGTCTTTCTAATTAGGATAGGAACAAACAACTTATCAACAAAAATTATGGCATGATATGTGATTTAGAGTTACTGATAAACTGCAAGTGTATCAGACAATGAGAACTGATTAGCATAGTCAACATAACATAGTCAGCTGTTATGTGGTGAAATACTGTAAGCTGTCAACAAGCTTTTCCATCATCTCCTTTAGCAATGCTTTTTCTGTTCATTTACTGGCAGTAACTGAAGACAGAGCATGTCAGCAGTAGGACTGAAAGGTGTCCAGAGCTGTAGAAACTCCCCGGGGCTCTCACACCCTCACACCCTAGTCCCCCATGGGTGTTCTCACATCCACAAACACCCCAAGAAGAACACAAATAATTAAAGATTAAATTAATTAAAGATGTGAGGCCGGGGCAAGCTGTCACTCACATGAGATCTCACCAATAGAAACTATAATGATCCAATTAATTCCCGATGGACAAAATCAAGTCCTGCCCTACATTTTTCTGGTTCAAGAAGCCATTTCACTTGGATATATGTCACAGAAGGGAAGAAAAGACTAAACTTCCTTTTCATGCCGACTTTGTTACACACAAAGTGTATGCAGTTGGGTCCAAAAGACCACTAGTGAAAATGCTTTTATTTTTCTAATTTAATAAAATGTGTTGTATTACAAATTATATTATTAGAATAACATTTGAGTAAAAGGTTTAATTGAGGACTTATGGACCCCATTTTATCTTTTCTTCTTCTTATCTCCCCTGACATAAAGTCTCATGCCCTACCTTGCTGCAAGATACCGCTGATGAACTCGACATCCCCAAATAATCCAAAATGTTCCCGCAGAGGCCCTGGTTGTGGGTTGCCCAGGGACAGCTGTTGCTAGGCAACAAATGACATCACCACAGCAACAATTCTCAGCCTCATCAGAAGACAGACAGAAAGTATGAGAGAAATAGAGAGAAGGACAAAGTGTCTGGCTCTGAACTGTGTGGTATGTCATTAATTTGACAGCTGTGGTCTGGATTTAGAGCTGCCCTCGGAACGAAAAATGGGCTTATTATTGAGAAACTGACAAAGAACAGCCTTCGAATTAAACAGACATGAACATTTCTTCAAATATGGGCACTTTTAGTGCTGTAAAACACATCAGATTTTCTCTCTCTCTCTCTCTCTCTCTCTCTCTATATATATATATATATATATATATAAAATTTGCTATGGCTAATTTTATTGCAATTAATATATATCATAAAAACATATAATAAATAATATTTTCACACTTTTTGCAGAAGTTGACATTGGATTTTATTTGAATTGGAAAGGATACAATAACAATACTGTGTTCACAAGTGAAATTTAGGTCATAAGGGTCCATTTTTTGAAATTGAGATTTATATTTAAAAGCTGAATAAATAAGCTTTCCATTAATGTATGGTTTATTAAGACATTTGGCCAAGATACAGCTATTGATACAGCTGGAATCTGAGGGTGCAAAAAATCTAAATATTGATAAAATCGCCTTTAAAGTTGTCCAAATGAAGTCCTTAGCAACGTATATTATTTACAAAAATGTTTTGATATTTACGGTAGGAAATTAACATATCTTCATGGAACATGATCTTTACTTAATATCCTAATGATTTTTGGCATAAAAGAAAAATCGATAATTTTGACCCATACAATGTATTGTTGGCTATTGCTACAAATATCCAGGGTGCAGGGTCACATATATTTTGTAGATATCTCACCTCAAACATGATTTTCACTGACATTGTTGTCTCACTTAAAAAAAAAAAAGCTATTATTACTATTAATTAACATTATTAGTGGCAAAACTGTTTGTTGTCACAACTGTTTGAACTGTGGGGTGTAATAATTTATATAATATTTATAGTTTATAATTTTTTCATTTCCATAATTTTCACAAAATATTGAATTGGATTATGTTGAATAATCTTTATATTGTCATTGTTTTGAAATTGCGGGTCTGGGTAAAATGAAATATATACATGAAAGGTATTTTAAAAGTAGCAAAAATGAAAGATGACACACTGTAAAATGTTTTAATGTGAACTGCATATAACAAAAATTTTTAAATCAACCCCTGGGGCATAAATTCATTGATTATAAATAATTTGTAATAGATTAAGAAATCTGGATACATGATTCCATTTCACACACAATCATTCATTTAGGATCTGTGTGATTGATACAGAAGGCCTCGGGAACATCCTCCACCCCTCGACTAAGCTGTCTAAAAATAAATGAGAAGAGAGGAGGATGAGCAGGCGGAGAGGATGGAAGGATAAAAGAAGGAGGTTAAAGAGGGTGCAGGTGAAGTACACTTTCCTCTGATCCTTCCTCGCTCTCTGCCAATCACAGTCAAATGTGTGCATGTACTTATTAGCATGTGTCTCTTCCTTGCTCATACAGTCTGATGGACAAACTGCACTCCTCCCTTTCTGTCTGTAACCATGTGTCTGACTATGATGAGCATGGCAGCATGTGCACTGTTGTCATGGCTGGTGAGTAAAGGCCGTTTCCATGTAGAGTAGAGGACACTCAACACCATTACTTTCCACAAATACTAACAACACAACTGTTGATTAAAGTCAACATGAAATGACTTTCACAACACATTTTACTTTGTAATGTGATGCATTTTGAAGTGAAACGGGATATTCAAGAAGAAGAAAAAAATGTCGGGCAGGACTTGATTTTATCCACCAGGAATTGATTGGAATGTGAAAAGTGGGCGTAACGTACAACGCAGCCAAACCTGAATGTCTATAAGCTATTTGGTTATTAATTAACATTATCCAATAACCTGCATGGCCTAGGTGATGTCAGCAGAAAAGAAAAGATATTTTATATGCAGAGCAAGTTATTTGATTATGAAGCTAAAAAGATGTATTCTTTGGAATATCATGCACTGATGAATTCTTCATAGTTATACCAAGTATGTGCATTATGAAAGTAAGATTAATGTGTCGCGTTGACTTTAAACAAAGGACTTATAAAATGTTGTGTAACTACTTTACATTTTTGTTTGGAAATTCAACGATGAGGACTGAACAGCAGTTGGAGTTAACCAGGGCTCCAGGATCGTATTGAAGATTACACCTCGTATTACTAATGCCAGTGCTAATCTGTCATGATTTGAGAGGGATAAGCTCAGATATGACCTAGAGTGAGCTTTGGAAATCGTCTACAGTGACAGAAATATTTAGGAACTAATTCATATTTGTAAAACCAAACATTGTGGGATAATACCAGAAAAAATGAACACAATACAAAAAGTATTTTTGGTTACACTTTATTTTACAGTGCCGTAGTTACATTGTAATTAAGTACGGAGTGAGTACTATTAATTAACTACATGTACTTACTATAGAATTAGGGTTTGGTTTAGGGTTAGTTACTTGTAATTATTAGGGGTGTAACGATTCACTCGTTTTCTCGATGCATCGATTACAAATCCTGACGATGCATATCTTGAAACATGTTTTTTGAATCGTTTATTTCGGTCGATAATCGATGTAAAATGCAAAGAATCGGATTTATCGCGATTCTATAGTGATTCAGTGCTTTAAAATATATAAACATTAAATTACTACATGCGCGAATTGATGGAGACGTTGTGCACCATCATTCGCCCTCACAGCTCTCCTTCACAGACACGCGCGGCTGCACTTTACCGCCTTTCACTGGATTGCGCTCGCGCTCAGTCCGTAGCCCACGTTTGAGCTCTCCTCAGGACGGCCATTTTTTGCATGGACGGAGCAAACACATAATGTAAGTGTCTAAATGCATACGCACAGTTCAATGAATGATAAATGAAATTATGAACTTAATGTCATTAAACTGAATGTGCGAGGAAACTGCTGAAATAACTACACTACACCATTAACAACACTGACATAAGAGCGCGCGGTTTATCAATCAGATGCGCGTTAAAGTTGCGTTCGTTACTATAGCAACAGTAGCAGTAACCCAGCGCGTTTTATTTCAGAATCACCATAAGGAAAATGTTCCATATAAAGAGAACAAAGATGGCTTTTATAACTATTCCGTGAAGAAGTTTAAGATTAGTTGGGAAAGTGCATGATAGTCTCTCCATGTACGCATTAGTATTTTTAATGTACCTGGAACAGTTTAATAAGGTTGTGTAGCCTTTAACACTATCCTCCACTATATTTAATATGAACTAGGCCTAAAAAATAGTTTTAAAGCCCTTTTAAAGTTTTGGCTTATGTAAATTTCCACAAATGCCAATTTTTATAGGCTGTTAAAATAAAGTTATGTAGCATCATTGAGAACTAACATGAACTAACATTAAGAATGGACAAAAGGTTTTTTTGTTTGTTTGTTTGTTTGTTTTTGCCCTTACTCTCTGACCTCCTGAAGGCTGCTGTGTAATTCACACCCTGACTAAGAGACGTTGAGGGAAGCATTTCAATATCCCTATAAATGCATATTAAAATGCAGAATCGAATCAAATCGCATCGAATTTTAATGTGAATCGCCTCGAATCGAATTGTTCTGAATTTGCAAAAATCGTTCTTGAATCGAATCGAACACCTATGAATCGTGAATCGAATTGAATCGCTGTCTATCCAAAGATTCACAGCCCTAGTAATTATGCATAATTTACTGTTATTGTTATACATGTAGTAACATGTAACTACGGCACTGTAAAATAAAGTGTTACCGTATTTTTCTCAATCAGTACAGTATTTTTGTTGAGTAAAAATATCTAAATGTCTTACATGTTAGGGGGTAGCTGAGCAATATTACAATATTGTGTGTATTTGTACCCAATGTGTAAATTTGTGCACTGGTTTGATCTATGAGGGTTATTTTTAGGGGTAGGTTTAGGGGAAAATATATAATAATGATAGAAGTACCAACAAGTGTGTTCTTGTTTTAAGCATAAACCTTACTAAGTTTTGTTTAAAACAAGAAAAAACACCATTTGGCTTCTAATGCAACATCATTTTACACAGAGGTTGCTGCTAAATAAAGTTTCCTAAATACTTATACAGAGTCTGCTGTCTGTTCAGTGACACATCACACTTATTGAAATTTTAAGTGTGTGATAAGTTGTATCAAAACAGGCCTCACTATGTATCTGCATGTTATGAACAGAATTGCTCTGCTCCAAAAACTAGCAAGCTTTCTCACTGCATCCTAACAGAAATGAACCTCATAAGTGACTGATTTGGAACGCTCTACATTAAGGCAGCAATTATATGTCATATTAATAGCGCTGTGTACCCAAGGCACGCATGAGACTTGCCTTACAATTCATTTCAGGCAGCATGAAAGAAGTAATAATAAGTGAATAGTATAGTGAATTGTAATGTAGCAAATGATTCCACAGTATTTAAAGCTACTAAGCTCACTTTACTTACTACATTTGAGGCAACTAGGAGGCTAAGAGGATGATATTCCTCAGTCACGTGACTCTGGACCCCCTATAGTTTTTCTTTGTGTGTGTGAGGAGATTGATTAAGGTGCTTAGTGGACAGGATCTCTTATTCTCTCTGTGTGGACTAAAGTAGAGTAGAGTAGAGGCCTTCTCTAACACAGAATCATTTACAGAACCTCTCTCTCTCTCTCTCTTTTTTACCTGCCCCATCTATTGTTTCTGGTTCACCTCTGACCCTGAGGCGGGCAGGTTGTTCTGGACTAGAGGAGGAGAAGACGAAAGAGGAGACGGAGAAGGACACCTGGACAGAATGGTGAGAGAGAAAATAGGCGGATATTTTAGGTGGAATATAGGTGATATAGATAGTGAGAAACTTTCACTGTCATTGTCTGGAAAAGAGCAGCAGGAACATTCTACCTAACATCTTATTCTGTGGTAGAAATAAGTTCATTATAATATAATATAATATAATATAATATAATATAATATAATATAAACAATGCAATACAATAATTTCCCCTTAGCACAATGGCATACAGGATATTAGTCATATTGATTTTTGACAATGTAAGATGGAAGAGCTGACATTGTCCAATCAGAAAGGATTGGGGTTTTGTCCACCTGCTCATGTGAATTCAGCAGCACATGGTTAATTTTAACAGGTGAGATAACCACATAATTAGTCAGCACTCATGAGATCACACTGGATCAGCTTTTGTTCCCTCCCTCGTGCTTTCTGCTCTGCTGAAAAGAGCAGCGCTGTTGGTCACCAGCATATGTTGAGCTTTTGGATGCCAGTGTGCCGGTGTCCCCACCAGGATTCTTAAAGTTAATTATGGAGGATTATATATTAGGAGATTTATTAGATTCTGGTTCCATTGCCAATTCACTTCATGGTTCTTGGTTCCTTTACTGTACTGTAAAACATTCTTTTATTGTTCATTTTTAGGGAGAATGTATGTAAACTGTAATTAAAATAATTCTTATTGCATTAAGTACACTCAGAAGTCATCTGTTGAATTAAGTGATCATTTCAAATTTCAGCTGAACATTATTAACAAATTACCAAAAATGTGTAACACTTTACAATAAGGTTCATTAGTTAACATTAGTTAACATGAACTAATAATGAACTGCACTTATACAGCATTTATTAATCTTTGTTAATTTCAACATTTACTAATACATTATTAAAATATTTTAAACATTAATGCACTAACCTGAACAAACAATGAACAACTGTATTTTCATTAACTGATGTTAACAAAGATTAGTAAATACAGTAACAAATGTATTGCTCATGGTTAGTTCATGATAGTTAATACATCAACTAATGTTTAACTAATGAACCTTATTGTAAAGTGTTACCAAAATTATATACAATCCTTTAAAAAGACACTTGTGACACTTTAGCATACCTTTCAAATGAGTACTTATTAGTGTCAAATTTGTAATTTGTCATTCCTTTTTTGTTTGTTTTTTTTTGTTTTTTTAAATTGTACTTAAAGTGTACTCTCTTTAGGCACACTTAAATGGCTTTTTATATCACACTTCATCACTGTACATCACAAAACATAGTGTTATGAATCACATGCTCAAAAGACATTTGTTGAAGAAAGACATTTCATAACTGTTAACAGAGTCCAAAATCAAATCATTCTTTCCATTAATTAATCTAAAAACACATGGAAATTCATGAAACTAGTTTAGCGGGCAAAAATGACTTGTTTTAACAAAGCACAATTTGCTAGTTAACCTAGTTTAATGAATATGCTTGTCGATCAGATTGATCAGCTAAATTTTATTGGTGAACAACAGAATGGTTGTGTTGGTCCACTAGCCAAACCAGCATGGTTTCATTTGGTCTTCACAAAGGAAAGGAAGCTATCATTGTGAACTATATCCAGATTTAGGACCTGTTTTAATGATGTATTGTGTAATAGAGAATCAATTATAATAGAAGATGCTTTACAATATTATATGGCAACATTATATAACTGATTATTTAGAATATTTGATACTTTTAGGTCAATGTAAAATTGTCTGTGACAACTGTACACAACATGGACTAAACTTAACTAACTATAATTAAACAAGTCCATTATTGATTTTACAAAACAGTAACTGTCAGGGGTTATGTCTAAGTCTGTTTAGTTGTGTTTTGGTTTCCGTTGTGTTCCCTGTTTGCTAGTTTGTATCCTTAGTTACATATTACGTTCACCTGTTGTTTATTATTTGGCTCATTATCTCTGTATATTTAAGCACATGGTTCAAGTCCTCTGATCTTGGTTCGGTCTTGTTTATGTTTGAATGTGGCATTCTATGAGTTCCTCCTTGGATTTATTACTAAATACTGTTTGTTTCTCTGAATCTCCTGCGTCGTGTGCAGCCAAAAATTACAATAACATTAAGGACACATGATTTAATTTCAACATAATTTTATTAAGCAAATTCATTAAATGGAATCCTTCCACTGAAAAATACAGTCCTTGATATTACAAAAAGTTGGTAATAGTAACAAAGAAGCCAGCACCAAGAATGATCTGTTTTATAATACAGAATTATGTATTTTGGACAAATAATATTACTGTTTTTTTTCTAAAAGAGAGCAGATGTGTATATATATTTTTTTAGTTAAATATTGCACACAGGCTGTCATATATTTACTGAAAATTCAATCCATCATTGCATTGACTTTGTCCTTAAAAGGATGACATAAAGCTTGATCTTGTGTTGTATGGACATTTTGTGTTATGCTGCAGTAAATTATTAGAATCTCTGTCTTGGATGTCAGACGCATGTTTGTGGAATAATCTGTCCTTACATGCATTAGCTACAGGCTTGATTGTTTGTTTGATTCAACATGTCAGCATGAATTCTGAGCCCGGATCTTTGCATGTGAATCGATGTGTCTTTGTGTGTGTGAAGCATAAATAGCATGACTAACAGATGTGGAGGTGGGGCTGTGATGTCATGCTGCTATTTATAGACTCCCTTCCGTCGTGAATTTTCTGCATGTGCGTGTTTCTGGGGGTATGGCAGTATCAAAAGAGAGGACTGTTAAAGAGGTCATGAACTGCATTTTTATTGTTTCCTATTGTTTCCTAGGGTGCACTTATAACGTTAGTATGATTTTTACATCAAAAATTGTTTAATTTAGAAATAAAAGGCTTTTTTCCTACCTTGATTTTAGCCCTCTGATTTGAATGCTCTGTTTTAAGGGGCGTGTCTGCTGTGAGACTTCAGTGTAAACGCCCACTGCTGTGATTAGCTAACATATTTGCATATGAAATAGCTAATTATTACATGTGGAACAATGTTTTTACTGTTACAGCTCTCAAGGTTAACTAATTGTGAAAAGTGTTGATTATAGCATTACATTTAGATCTATGGCATTATATTTAGATCATATAACTTTCTGCACACTAACGAATGCTTTCATCATAACTAACAGTGCAAACACAATGTAAATAAGAGATTTGTTTATTATAATGTTTTTTCCAGAACTCAGTCACTGATAAACTCGTGCTCGTGTTTGATTGACAGCTTTTCCAGCGATTGTAAAGGGAGCGTTCTTTTGATCGATTTCTATATATAATTCAATCACATTTTAAATAACAGATTATTTTCATCCTACTAAGAGAAACAATGTGAAGTTGACCGTTTAGTCACTGGTTTGATTTACTGTCATATAGACAAAGAGCATCTGACTGTACATGAATCATTACATATGAGAAATCACTGGTCACAGATCAGGCATTAGAATTTACACAGTTACTTACATGTTGTTGCATTACTGTCGAGTCCATATCGTAAAAGTCTGTTTGCAAAGCCTGTGCCAAAATGCGATTGATTTACCAAAGAATCCACAGTGAAATGTACAGTGGGTACGGAAAGTATTCAGACCCCCTTAAATTTTTCACTCTTTGTTATATTGCAGCCATTTGCTAAAATCATTTAAGTTCATTTTTTTTCCTCATTAATGTACACATGGTCCTAAGTATTCAGACCCTTTGCTGTGGCACTCATATATTTAACTCAGGTGCTGTCCATTTCTTCTGATCATCCTTGAGATGGTTCTACACCTTAATTTGAGTCCAGCTGTGTTTGATTATACTGACTGGACTTGATTAGGAAAGCCACACACCTGTCTATATAAGACCTTGCAGCTCACAGTGCATGTCAGAGCAAATGAGAATCATGAGGTCAAAGGAACTGCCTGAAGAGCTCAGAGACAGAATTGTGGCAAGGCACAGATCTGGCCAAGGTTACAAAAAAATATCTGCTGCACTTAAGGTTCCTAAGAGCACAGTGGCCTCCATAATCCTTAAATGGAAGACGTTTGGGACGACCAGAACCCTTCCTAGAGCCGTCTGGCCAAACTGAGCTATCGGGGGAGAAGAGCCTTGGTGAGAGAGGTAAAGAAGAACCCAAAGATCACTGTGGCTGAGCTCCAGAGATGCAGTCAGGAAATGGGAGAAAGTTGTAGAAAGTCAACCATCACTGCAGCCCTCCGCCAGTCGGGGCTTTATGGCAGAGTGGCCCGACGGAAGCCTCTCCTCAGTGCAAGACACATGAAAGCCTGCATGGAGTTTGCTAAAAAACACCTGAAGGACTCCAAGATGGTGAGAAATAAGATTCTCCAGGCACTGCTCATCACCTGTTCAATACAGTCCCAACAGTGAAGCATGGTGGTGGCAGCATCATGCTGTGGGGGTGTTTTTCAGCTGCAGGGACAGGACGACTGGTTACAATCAAGGGAAAGATGAATGTGGCCAAGTACAGGGATATCCTGGATGAAATGTTCTTGAATGGCCCAGCCAGAGCCCTGACTTAAACCCAGTTGAGCATCTCTGGAGAGGCCTAAAAATGGCTGTCCACCAACATTTACCATCCAACGTGACAGAACTGGAGAGGATCTGCAAGGAGGAATGGCAGAGGATCCCCAAATCCAGGTGTGAAAAACGTGTCTTTCCCAAAAAGACTCATGGCTGTATTAGATCAAAAGGGTGCTTCTACTATATACTGGGACCATGTGGACCATGTGAGGACCATGTGATATTTCAGTTTTTCTTTTTTAATAAATCTGCAAAAATGTCAACATTTCTGTGTTTTTCTGTCAATATGGGGTGCTGTGTGTACATTAATGAGGAAAAAAAATGAACTTAAATGATTTTAGCAAATGGCTGCAATATAACAAAGAGTGAAAAATTTAAGGGTGTCTGAATACTTTCCGTACCCACTGTACCTAATACAAATAAATAAAGCTCAAATGAGACATTCACATTGTTGAAAATAAAAAAACACATTCCTAGCATTAGGATCCTTTAGAAGATAATGTTATTTTTAGCCCAGTGAGTGATCCTGTGCTCTTCTCTCCTCGTCATCTCACTAACATGATGGTGGGCTGGGCCAAAGTTGCATTGTTGAAGTAAGTAGTGATTTTCTTCTGCAGAGGCGGTCTTTTGTTGCACTATTACGTAATAAAGAGGCATATTCCACAACGAGTCCTTATCTGGAATTGGTTACAATAAAAGCTGTTTTTGGACTAACAAGGACCTTTTTATTTCATACAGAAGCCCAGACATTACACTGTACACTAACAATGTATGTATGTTCATATACAGCATGTGAGTACAATAAAATGCCTTTAGAGCAGGTGTGAAACACACAAACACACTACCAGATCTGGCAACAAAAATTATGCTGATTTGATATTTTGTGTCTGCGTATTTGTGTGCGATTCTAAAGAGAGAAACACAGGGAAAATGATGATGTGTCTAAAATTTAGCCACAGCACTTTTTCAGACTAATGGGCCAAATATGACATTACCTTCAGGGTGTGGTGTGTGTCTACACCTTCTACCTTCTTCTTCATTAAGGATATAAAAGGGAGAAAAAAAAACCTTTACCTTAAGCAATGATAGATGAGCTACTGAGCTGTGTGTGATACACACGTGCATGTGCTTTATCATAACTGAATTCACTGTCGACACAGCAGTTTCAGATAGCACTAAATGCTAATAAACCCTGAGGACATGCACCTGGAAGCCACAAATTTGGCAAAACATAAAATAGTTACGAAATTCCATGAGACTCTGTTGGTGTTTTTCATAAAAGGTTGGGGCAAGTTGTTACACGTTTTTTTTAAATGATACAGTAGATCCGGAATGTATTCACAGCGCTTCACTTTTTCCACATTTTGTTATGTTACAGCCTTATTCCAAAAGGGATTAAATTCATTATTTTCCACAAAATTCTACAAACAATATCCCATAATGACAACGTGAAAGAATTTTGTTTGAAATCTTTGCAAATTTATTAAAAATAAAAAACAAAAAAAATCACATGTACAAGTATTCACAAGCCTTTACCATGACACTCAAAATTGAGCTCAGGTGCAACTTGTTTCCACTGATCATCCTTGAGATGTTTCTACAACTTGATTGGAGTCCACCTGTGGTAAATTCAGTAGACTGGACATGATTTGGAAAGTCACCAACCTATCTATATAAGGTCCCACAGTTAACAGTGCATGTCAGAGCACAAACCAAGCCAAGAAATCCAAGGATTTGTCTGTAGACCTCCGAGACAGGATTGTATCGAGGCACAGATCTGGGGAAGGGTACAGAAAAAAGTTCCGCAGCATCGAAGGTCCCAGTGAGCACAGTGGTCTCCATCATCTATAAATGGAAGAAGTTCGGAACCACCAGGACTCTTCCTAGAGAGGATCGCCCGGCCAAACTGAGCGATCAGGGGAGAAGGGCCTTAGTCAGGGAGGGGACCAAGAACCTGATGGTCATTCTGACAGAGCTTCAGCGTTTCTCTGTGGAGAGAGGAGAACCTTCCAGAAGAACAACCATCTCTGCAGCACTCCACCAATCAGGCCTGTATGGTAGAGTGGCCAGACGGACGCCACTCCTCAGTAAAAGGCACATGACATCCCGCCTGGAGGACTCTCAGACCATGAGAAACTGAATTCTCTGGTCTGATGAAACAAAGACTGAACTATTTGGCATGAATAGCAAGCGTCATGTCTGGAGGAAACCAGGCACCGCTCATCACCTGGCCAATACCATCCCTACAGTGAAGCATGGTGGTGGCAGCATCAAGCTGTGGGATGTTTTTCAGAGGCAGGAAATGGGAGACTAGTCAGGGTTTAGGAAAAGATGAATGCAGCAATGTACAGAGACATCCTTGATGAGAACTTGCTCCAGAGTGCGCTGGACCTCAGACTGGGGTGAAGGTTCATCTTCCGACAGGACAACGATCCTAAGCACACAGCCAGGATAACAAAGGAGTGGCTACGGGACAACTCTGTGAATGTCCTTGAGTGGCCCAGCCAGAGCCAGACTTGAACCCGATTTAACATCTCTGGAGAGATCTGAAAATGGCTGTGCACTGACGCTCCCCATCCAACCTGATGGAACTTGAGAGGTCCTGCAAAGAAGAATGGAAGAAACTGCCCAAAAATAGGTGTGCCAAGCTTGTAGCATCATACTCAAAAAGACTTGAGGCTGTAATTGGTGCCAAAGGTGCTTCAACAAAGTATTGAGCAAAGGCTGTGAATACTTATGTACATGTAATTTTTGTTTTTTTATTTTTAATAAATTGGCAAAGATTTCAAACAAACTTCTTTCACGTTGTCATTATGGGGTATTGTTTGTAGAATTTTGAGGAAAATAATTAATTTAATCTCTCTGGGAATAAGGCTGTAACATAACAAAATATGGAAAAAGTGAAGCACTGTGAATACTTTCCGGATGTACTGTATACAAAAAGTGACTTAATGCACATCCTGAGAAATATTCAAAGTTGTTACATCTAGTGTTACAGTGTTCCCTATACAGAAAAGTACATCTTTTTTTTATGATAGACAAATAGTTTAATATTAGACTGATACATCTAACTAAACTCTTTATATGGCACAGAACATATAAGGAGTTTTTGTCAGCTCAAAGGCCTTGAGGATTTGGAGTCATGAAAGACTGACATAAAAGAAACACACAGTGCTACATTTAATCTGAACTTGATTCCTTGTTTTAAAACCCTTGGCCCAAAACCTCTCTCATCCCCCCAGCCTCTCTTTTTTTTCTTCTCTTTCCCCCTCTTTCATGGCTGTCCTCCTCTCCTTAATCCTGGTCTATTCCTATCTTGTTCTCCACTCCTTTCAGGGAAGTCGTTATGCAACGAGGACACATGGTTTGCGGTCACTTTAATCTGGAGGGGATGACGTTTGTGTGTGTGTAGCAGAGACCTCTGTGCACGTAATACTCCAACCGTCTCCTCGTTCATCTCTGTATCTCTCATTCTTTATCTCTAAATCATTTCACATTTCTGTGAACTGACATACAGCTTTGATTCCCCTGCTGTGACCTTTACTGAGGTTGTTTCCTCACCCAGTTACAACTCTCAACCCCGCAAGGTCGTTTCCAAGGACACCCTACTCTTACTGTTTGGCCTTCTGATTGGCTATCGGGCTCTTAAAGCAAAAGTGCCCCCGGTAAGCAGATGACATTCTGAATCAAGTACTGTAACCTCACGCTCCCGCAGCATCATGACAGACTGCAGAGTCAGCAGTCATACCATCACGGCATCTGAGCTGTGCAATTACTTAAGATGCGCCCTGGTAAAAAAGCACATCGCTCCTGGGAGAGAATGTTCTGTTCTCTGACACACAGCACAAAACCATGTTCATATGATTAATTGGCTCAGAATACCAGCTGCTGCACCCAGATATACTCACACATCCTTCCTATTTTCAGTTTAAGAACAAAGAAACTGATTTGGGGAACTTCCTTGCTCCTTTTAGATTCACTGTTCGTGTCTTTGACAGAGTGTCACCTATTCTGAGCGTTCTGACCTAGTTTAGACTAGACTCAAATGTGAGCGATTAGATTAACACTCCTGATCTGATCAGTAAATATATATACTGTATATTTTTACTCCCATGCAAAAATTTCACCAGGGCTGCACTTATTTCATAAGAAAGCAGTAATAAAGTCATATTGTGAAGTGAAATTTAAAATAACTGTTTTCTATTTTAATGTATTTACAAATGTAAATTATTTTTAGCACCATTATTCCAGTCTTCAGTGTCACATGATCATTCAGAAATCATTCATATATGATGATTTTGTGCTCAAGAAACTTTTCTTATTATCAGCGTTGAAAAAGGTTTTGTGCTGCTTAATATTTTTGTGGAAATCGTGACACATTTTTTCAGGATTCTTTGATGAATAGAATTTTTTTTAATATTATTTAATGCATCCTTGCTAAATAAAATGATTTATTTCTGACTCCAAACATTTGAACGGTAGTGTATATATTTTATAAATTCCATCATATAGTAGTACTGTTTATAAATTAGTACTATATATAATTGAATTCTTAATATATATAAAATAATTTAATTATATATTTAATATTTTTAAAATTGGTAGCATATCAATTTATATAAATTATTTATATAATAATATATTTGATTCTACGCTTACTGCTTACACTTAATTTACTATAATCATTTGCACTTCTGGTACACTGACTTTACTTGCACAATTTAACTCCTTTTGTTGTGATCCCCATCATTCCCCTCTTTGTGGGTACTTATTCTCGTCAACGTTAATTCCTTTTCTCTCTTCTGACTGTACTGGTCGCATCAGAGATTAAGTAGTGTAGCAGATTATGAGGGATCCAGTTCTCACACACACGTGCAGCGAATTAGCAGCGATGTTCTCACGCGTGGTGATGTAACTGTCACAGATTAAAATGAGGGTTTCTTTGACTGTCTGCCTCTCTTCTTCGATCCCCCATTTTATGAGTCAGCATAATGACTAAGAGATAAAATCACCTGACCGCTGTTGCCATGGAGATGGAGATTTTTTCCCCCCTTCTACTTCTCTCTGCAGCGAGGGGGGTGGGGGGGGGGATGCTGCCAAAGGTTAAAGAAGGATAGAGCATACATGGTGTCAGCCATTTTGGTTTTTTAAAAATTCAGAAAAAACTTTATTAGCAATATGCCACAGACAATACTGGGGCTTCCAGGGGCTTTAACTGTGGTACATAGTTGATTAAACTATAGACACTGTATCAAATGTGGCCAAAAGCAATTTAGTAACTACTACTGCATTTGGAAAGACAAGATCAAGCAAAATACCAGTCATTGCAATAGTCCTTACATACATAAACACTGATTTACAGGTTTCTTCTTGTGCAAATATGTGTGCCGTAGCCAAGTTTGCCAAAGATCAAAAACAGTACAATGTGTCTTCCCTGTATATTATAGAATCACTACTTTCCATTGCAAATCAACCCACTGGCCCTAGATGTGTGTGCTAGTGCATGTATTCAGAGAAAATGAAGCTAAATGTATTTAAATGAGAGGATTCTTTTCTTTTTTTGTGGTTGACATGGAGTTATTGTAAAGAGGTGCATGCATCTTTAGAGTAGGTTACTACACTGGTAGTCTAGGTCATGAACACAGGTAATTACTAGAGGTGTATGTAGATGGTGGGTCTGATTATACATACAAATTGTACTATTCATAAACATATGAATTTGTGTTATTCATGTTCTTTCTAAGAAACATGAATACTCAATTCTGTATTATTTTAAGGTGACAGAATGTATTTATGTTTTAAGCTTGACCTTTCTAGGGTCACTGAGCTTAAGGTCACACTTTTAATATCCCTCTTTCTCTCCATCTCCCTCTCTTTCTAATGAACTTTGACATATTGCGTGCAGTCACCTGTTCTGTTCCAATACTGTAATGCAGTATGAAGCTATTCCTGTAGTATCCTTTTCATGATACTGTACTAAGTATTCTAGGAACATCTAATAGCATTAAAGTAACAATAATTCAGATTTACAAAGTTAAATGAACTTAACTAAGATGTTTGGTACAAGAGAGTAAAGGAAACAAGATTCTTATTTAAAGAAGCTACAATATCCTTTCATTATTCCAGTGCGGAAATAAAAGATTCACATACAACACAGACATAAACCACACATAATGAAGAGACCAAAACTGGTGCATTAAAATAAATCTGATAACTGCAAAAAAGATTGGCAACACTTTACAATAAGGTTCATTAGTTAACATGAACTAATAATGAACTGCTCTTATACAGCGTTTCTTAATCTTTGTTAATGTTAATTTCAACATTTACTAATATATTATTAAAATCTTGTTAACATTTGTTAATGCACTGTGAACTAACATGAACAAACAATGAACAACTGTATTTTCATTAACTAACATTAATGAAGATTATGCAGTAACAAATATGTTGTTCATGGTGAATTCATGTTAGTTAACTAACTCATTAACTAATGAACCTTATTGTAAAGTGTTACCAAAAATAGTGTATATATATATATATATTTAAGGCCTACTGCTTCAGATGCTTAAGGCCTGCTGCAGTGTCAACCAGAACTGCAGCTGTGTTCGTTTTCTCTGACAACACATTTAATACATGTAAAAAAAAACACTGAGAGAAACAATATACCAAACACGTTAACAAAACATTAATCATGCAATCACACCGACTATGACTTAGCTTATGGTTAGTCCATTATATCAAGATTTTCTCAGAGCACACGGTGATGCTGTGCGACTTTGGAATTCTGCATTGCCGCAGGAGGAGCTTTGCCCGTATCCGATTGGCGACTTGTACCTGCTGCCTGCGTGTTGATTGGACCGATGATACGTCGATATTAGGGCGTGCGTGCGTCTATTGGCTGAGAGCGTAAATGTGGGCGGTTCTCGTGAGGTGCTCGTGTATGAGGTCGGTCAGTTGGATAAGCGCATCTCTCACATCCACCGGCGCTTCTTTCCAGGCGGAGTGGTAGGCGGAGTGGCTTCTTTCCAGCTGGCAGTACTGCGGAGGGACATCAGATCATAAAACAGGCTGCAGTGCGGCTTCTTAGTTTTGCCGGCTTTTATCGCAACTACCAAGAGCAGCGCACGAGACCGGCATCCCCGCGAAATGACCTCGCCGTCGAATTTCATTTGACCATTTAGTTTGTTTGCATTTAATATTTACAAAGTTGTGCAGGTTCGTTTAACTTAAATGCTGCAACGAGTAACTTATTTTATACCTTGACGTGAAAGAATACGCGCTTTAGGTGCCTCAGCCAAGGTAAAGCTCTGAAACAAAGTTTTAAACCAAGTATAATTATTCGTCTTTCTTAAGATCCTTTTTGATGACTGACATTCTCTCTTCGTAAAAGGCTGTCACTCTCTCCATCACTCTCATATTACCTGAAGAGGACGGACTGACTGCGCAATCATGGGGGTAAGACATCTCTCTTTTACTGCATCACAGCAAACAGAAGAGGATTAAAAACATTTTCCCTATGAATTTAAACTTCATTATACAAACTTTAAATCCTGTAAAATGCAGCGTCATGTCCTTCGCTGTCAGACATAAAGTGACAGAATGACATTGACTTATATGCGGATTTCTGGACTGCGACACTGATGGGACAGGACGTTCTGTAATCGCACGTTATGAATTACACCCTATAATTGTGAAATTGTTATAAGCCCACATGAATGGTCAGCAGCAGATAAAACGGAACTGCGTTTATAAACTTTCACAATGCTGTCGTCATAGCGGATACGCAGATAACGTTTTTAGCTGTTATCCTAATTGAAAGCTTGTCGGTGTTGTCTGAATGATAATATCTGGACGGTTATTTTAACCTTCACGAGCCAGTCTAATCGGGTTATGCTAGTCAGAGACTTTCTAAAGGGCAACGCTGCGCAGTTACATTCAAACTCAGCGCGGCTGTCTTTGCCTCATGATTCTGTGGAGTCTGTCTCTACTTATTTACGCTCAAAAGTTGTATGTCAGGCTGTTGGTTTTTTTTTACATGTTTTAGGACTGTTTGAGTGCATCTGTGGGGTGGTCCCCCCTCCAGCACCCCCTTTAGCTATATCCTTCCCTGTGTACTTACTGACCGCAGCGCGCGCCTCCTGCTCGGAACAGTTAATCCGGATGTTCTGAATGTGCGTTTTGGTCATCTTTATGGACACGACCGGCATTGCTGAGTGTTTTAAAGTGTCTGGTGTCCAAACACGCACAGTCACACACACCTCAGAGCCGGTCCATCGCTGAAGTCCACATGCGTCATAATGCGGTTACCGGGAATCTGTACTAAAACCGGCTTATTTCCTGCATCTGTGACATAACCTCGCGCGGGGTAATCACTGACAGGGCAGATTTAATAGATTCGGTTCTGAAGAATGTCTCGAAAGGTCGAATTTGAATTGCGGCTAGCCTACAGTTTGTAACTGCGTTGGGGTGAAAGGAATGTCAGACTGAGTTGCGCAATCTGCCTCATCAGCGTGGCTTTATCATGTTATATGCGGAATGACGTGGAGAGTTAGCAAGTGCGTAGCACACAGAAGTGCGCAGTGAGAATGCCGGTGTTGAGCAGATGATGTGCGTAGTTTATAGCCGTTGCCAGGGACACTGAGAGATCGGCTAAAGCTGTCAATGCAGAAAAGATCCCTTAGCAACATCGCAGAACTGAATGTTCACAGACGCGCTGCGGCGAATGCGTCAAGACTGATGACTTAGCGGCGTAAGAGCAGGGCAGAAATGATTACGCAGACAGTTTTGTCCAGTCATGGATCAATCCGAGCGCTTGTGTGTGAGTTTACCTGCTTAAATGTGATGGAAGGTAACACATACTGGCGACTTCCGCGCAGTTTTCTTTAAGCTTGTCAGCGGTTTGTTTAACGGCGCTGCTGCGTGCCGTGCCGGTTGCTGTCGCAGTGATGCTCGAGGCGATGCACCACCATCAGCATCCCAGCTGTTTCATTCCCTATAGGCCGCTTTCTGCGTCAAACACGAGGCGGAGCCACGCGAGTGGAAATTCCCGGTACTGGCCTGTGATAGGCACGAGATGCGGATACGGAAAGCGAATAGATTTAATGAAGTAGCATTCATTGGGATCATGTTTTAGTGGAGTTCAAATGTGCTCTTAAAGGGACAGTTCATACAAAAATTGAAATTTTGTCATCAGATCCTCATGTGGATTCATCATTCTCAGCCTATAATTTTATATAATAAAAATTATATATATAAGCAGACTTTGTCAGTCCCTCACATTTTTTCTTATAACCCCCCACAAAATAAATAAATAAATTAATTAATTAATAATAATAAAAAAAAAAAATATGTATATATAATATTATATATTATATTTATTATATATATATATATATATATATATATATATATAAAAAAAAATAAAAAAAAAATATATATATATATATATATATATATATATATATATATACATACACACAAATATAAGGCTATGGAGCAACATGACGGTGGTTAAGTAGTGGGTGAAATGAACTGTAACTTCACCACCAGAACAATCCACAATCACATTACAAAACATTATAATTATTTATTACAAAATAAATGTGTTTAAATATATATTATTTATTTATTTAATTGGCAAATCAATCATTTACCTAATAAATAGTTAAGTTTAGTTTCTTGCTATTTTGGAAAGAGCAACTAGAGGGACACAAACACTAAGAAGAATGTGCACACAGCTTACTCTATTAAATATTAATCAGCTTGTATGCATGTAATTTGGTTTTAAAATTTTCATTAGTGTGTCTATAATGATTATTAGTTACTGCCAATGTAAACAATTTAAATATTATTTCATTAACCTAAGAAAGAGAGAGATTAGGAGAACAACTGGTGACATTCCAGTGTACATTAGATGCACCAGTACATAGTGTAGCCTATACACTGCAGGTGAGTGTCTGTGGGAGGGGAGGAAGGGAATGGGGAGGGGAGGGGTGTACTGCAGCAGGACGGTGTAGCTGGGAGGAGGGGGAGGAACACAGATCCTGTTACATGTAATTAGCCTGGCTGAGCTTGTGTTACCAGAATGTGAGTGGGCTGGGTTACCTGGGTACAGATGGTATAGACAACGAGTGACCAAGGATGAGGACACAGAGGTGTCCATGATGTGGAATCAGTCAATAGTCACGTTTCCACCGAAATTACCCGGAACAATTTGTGCCAGGAACCTTTTTCCCCCCAGACATGTTGCTGTCTGCATTCACACTCACAATTTTCAGTTGTCAGATCACTGTTCTTTTCACACTGCATGACTATCTGGGTAGCATTCAGCTACTGCTGTGTGCACATTGCACAATGGATCGGCGACAGGGGGTTATACATTGCATGACTTAAGAAAGAATTGCCGACAACTCTGTCTCGTCCACAAACTACGTTTCACAACCAAACACGAGAGAAGTGATAAAGAAATAACGCAAGGTCACACGTGAGGCCGCAGTTCTCGCGCAAGACTTGAATTGTTATTAAAATTTTAGCCCGCAAGAAGCTTATTATCCAAATTGTCTGTGCGCTAAATATTATGGAGGAGAAAATGGTTGGGGAGACGTGGGTCTATAACTCCTCCCCGAACTTCTCGTGCCCTGTATCTCGCCAATGTCATTTTCAGTCAGAACACATTTCACACAGCAGGATTTTGAATCGCAGACAGGTTCAGATATTTAGCATGCCAAATCGCTCATGGTTTATCTCACGCGATTGTCACTCGCGTTAACGAGCACCAAATTGCCTCAGATTTTAGGCATTTGACAGCGATTTCGCAAAATCTGTCAGCAAGTGAAAATCGGGCCTAAAATCATGCATTTTCAACTCGGCATAAAGTACCGTGAAGATTAGTCCAGTGACATAGGACTGCGTGCAACTTTCCAGTTCCTGCTGGATTTCATCCTCTGCATATAAGCTCAATAAAGCCTGAACCTCGTTGTTGGTCCATCGGTCGTTTTTTTTAAACTACATTGTTGATTCGAATAGCAAACAACTCTTACTGCATGCACTGCAACAGACTTTTAAAAATGGTGATTGAAATAAAATGCTGTGTGAAGTCAACCAATCAAAATGCAGCGTGAATTCAAACAATCAGCATTTTCAGCACCCAAATCCCACCACCGAAAGCACATCTCGTGAGCAGGGACTTTCTGAGGGGGGAATTTTTACCTGGAACTTCATTTAGACCCTGGTCCCTGCGGTCAACACACACCGAGTACCACAGTCCCTAGTTCCTGTGGAAAGTTCCTGCAGAGGAAACACAACTAATTTTAAGGTCATAATGAAGTGCATGATTTAATAAGATCAGAGAAAAGGTCAAATCAGTCTCTTATTGGATTTGCTTGTTATAGGATAGAGTTGCATTTATGTTTAGGATCTTACTGGTATTGCTTTGATAGGGATGAATTTGGTTTCAGGATGTAGAAACAGTGAATGATTATAATGGAATGAAATGATGAATACAATTTCACAAAAAAAAAAAAAATATAAAGTCATTATAAGTGATTTATGTAATTTATGTATTTATGAAGTCATTCATTTATCATTTACCTCTCAAGACAATAATTGTTCTAAATTTAATAATGCATTTAATGAATTAATACTGTTATTAATCTGTGTATGCCTTCTACATCCTGTATAACATCCGAATCCATTCATGTTTCACCTTGTATTGAGCACATTGTCAATAAATAGAGCATTTCATAGCTTCTTTTGTACTGATATATGACTCTATTATTTATATGACAGAAGCTTTTTAGCTAATTGACTCTCTGTTTTACATAGTAACTTATACGTCAATGGATCACTGTTACTGGACCATATTTAGGGGTATGAAGGATTTGTTGTTGTAGGAGTTGAAAGGTGAAGTGTGTAATTTCTGCACTTTCTTTACAGTTTTATGTCAGCTTAAAAGTGGCTGTCTATGCATAAAATGACAGACCTCAGCTTTAAATGGGCTGGATTGGATCTGTTAGTTCTCATTATCACATTCTGTCCAAGGGATGTCTGTGAGTGGAGCGGATACTCAAGGTCAGATTACCCTCTCCTCGTCTTTCCTCAGTGTTGATGTAGCGTAACTGCCCCCTCAGGTCAGAGCTGCTGTGATGCCGCTCCACCGGTGGGGACATGCGTGGAGGGCCTGGTTCAGGTTCCACATCCACACCACACCATCATTTATTAATGTAATCCTTTGTTGGTGGAGGAGCAGAGAAAGAACCGTCCATTCTGATGGAAGGAATTCTGACCATCAGCTCTTCTTTAACTAGAGCTGTAATGAACAATCGGTGTCAGGCGCCAGAGAGATTGTGACTTAAGTGCTGAGGAGAAGAGAAACTGTGTACAGCATGTCTGTGTGGAGACAGAATAAAGAAAGGAATCCTCAGACAACCCCTTTGAGACGTAAAGAATCTGTGTGTCCTGCTGTGATTGTAATTTGGGCAGTGATTCATTGTTCCAATCAAGAACATGCACACAGATGCCCCACACTCTGGCAAAGCTGCTTGGCTCAGTGGATGAAGTATATAGACAGATGGGAGGATAGAATAATGGATAGAGAAGAACAGGAGGGGATATAGAGGGTATACTTTAACAAGGAGGATTATAGATTTTTGTTTAAAGTTAATTTTAGAAAGCGCCTAACAAATGAAATTATATTGCAACAACAAGCCCCCCCCCTCTCTCTCTTTTTTTCTTTTTCTTTTCTTTTTTTCTTTTCTTTCTTTTCTTTTCTTTAAATGTGTGTGTTGGTTGAGCTGTGCAGGGGTTACATGACTATTCTGGGTATATGAATCAAATTTTCTCATTATTGGAATTATTTAATCTAATTTTTCTTAATTGATTAAGGAGGTTTCTTCATTTTCCCATTGGCCTAAATGAGTGATTCTCAAAGTTTTGGCTCCAAGGGCCCTTATCGTCAAAAACAGTATTCAGATGTCCTCCAAGATATTAATGGTACTTCTGCTATAATGACAAAGCAATAGAAACTTTTTTATTTACAGAAACAAGGAGGGGCAATATATTAAAATAATTAAATAAAATAATTATAAATAATTAAATTCCATAATTCCAAAAGTTTTCAATTAATTTTTAACTTGTTTTACTGATAAAATATTATAGAGCTTGACATAACTAGAAAAAAATTACATTAATTAAAAAAAAAAAAACATCTTGACTTTTTACTCTTTTTTTTTTTACCAAGACCCTGAAATTAACAGTTGATGAGGGATCAAATTAAAATAAGAAATATGATGTCATCTTACAGCTTCATTTGTGACCATGGACCACAAAACCAGTCATAAGGGTCAATTTTTTTTAATTGAGATGTATACATCATAAATAAGCTTTCCAGTATGGTTTGTTAGGATAGGACAATATTTGAGCGAGATACAACTGGAATCTGGAAAGAAATCTGGAATCTGCACTCTAAAAAATGCTGGGTTAAATATGGACAAACCCAGAGATTGGGTTGTTTTCACCCAGCCATTTTTTTCAACCAAATTTGGATTAATATAGTAAATATAGTGGAGTAATATAGTAAAGGCATGTTTTTGCTCACCCCCAAATAGGGGCAAAATTTGTGGGGTATTTTAAGCTGAAACTTGACCAGACCAGAGACTTATATTACATCTTGTGAAAGAGGGCATAATAGGTGCCCTTTAACCCAACCTGCTGGGTTTGTCCATATTTAACCCAACTTGGGTTGCTTTTAACCCAGCATTTTTTAGAGTGTGAGGGTGCAAAAAATCTAAATATTGAGAAAATCACCTTTAAAGTTGTCCAAATGAAGTCCTTAGCAATGCATATCCACTCACAAAAATATATTTTTGATATATTTATGGTAGGGAATTTACAAAATATCTTCATGGAACATGATCTTTACTTAATATCCTAATGAGAAAAATCGATCATTTTGACCCATAAAATGTATTGTTGGCTATTGCTATAAATATACCCGTGCGACTTATGACTGGATTTGTGCTCCAGTGTCACATTTTTTGTCTTATTTTAAATCATTCTAAGCCATCTTGCCTTGGCCCCCTGGTTGAGAACCACTGGTATAAAGAGTCGAAAATTTGTCAGACATAAATTTGTGTACACATAAAGAAGACATTAAACATATACAATAACAACCAACATTCCATATACAATAAATAATTCATTACCATATAATTTAATTATCATATAAATTAGTTTAACTTCCTCAGTTCTGATTTGTAAGTACAAAGATTCTGGTATTGCTTCAGTAAACTCCGCCTGGCTCTTTGTGATGGAGGCGATTCAGAGGGAGCTAATCCTAGTGTGCCGTAATCAGATTATTTAATCTGTACTTTGAGGCCCAGACCTAGCCTGGTCTACATCTCATGGCATAACAGATGGTACAGCAAGGTCACTTACACGCACACTCATTCAATCACATACTGGATGAAGTGTTCAGTGTTATCTGCTCTTGAACAAGCACTTCATGACTCACACTTTTAAGGTCAGTCACCCCAGAGTCCTGCACACAAATACACCCTCGTGCCAGATCAAAAAGTCTTTTTTCTGGATGTATCGACATGTGTAAAAATAATTGAGGCACTCATAGTAATATATCATACACCGAACAGTCCTCTAAGGGCAGTATTGATGTGTCTGCTGCCATTACAGTGGTTTAAATGCTTTTTGTACAGCTGGCACTGTGCTGCCTGGAGATATTCATCAGTACTAATAGCTGGTCAGAGAAGACAAGATCTGGCAGGGATTCCCTCTGGTCCAGAACATCCTCTCAAGATAAAAGTACAAGCTTTAACCATTGCTAGACCACCAAAGTTGTTTCTACTACAGTTCTTTGGACTCTCAAGCCATCTTAGGTGTATATGAATATCGTCTTTCAAATTAACACAATCCAAGATATATTTAAAATTATCCATGCTCTTACAGTCTTTATAATGGCAGTGAATGGGGGGCCCGATTTTGAAGCAAAAAAAAAAAGTGCATCCATCCATTGTAAAAGTACTCCACACGGCTCCAGGGGGTTTTTATTAAAAAAATATAAATATTTAGAACTTCATTAACTATAATATCTGGCTTCTGGCAGATGGCCATACGGCATCAATTTGCGGTGGAAGAGTAACCTCTGACCCGCCGCATTACTTAATTACGAACGTGCAAGCGCAGAGGATAGAGCAACATTTTTGGTGAACTATCCCTTTAAGGAATTTGTGTAAAAGTATACATGTGTGCAGTATTATAAGAACATAAAAGCTTTTAAGGACAAGATGACACACAGACCCTGGAGAATCAGTGTGCTTTTCACACTTCTATAAACACATTCATGAAGGCTGCAGTCCCCTGGCAAACTGTAGCAGAGATTTGCTCTTCCTAAAGGGAAGGTTTGCTTTGCTTATTTGCAGACTAGCTTACATTGACATCATCACAAAGTCAAACTCAGTGAGGAACAAGTGGCTTTTTACAAAAAAAACTAAAATGACTAAAATGACTCCCTGTTTTAAGACAGTTTTGATATTTGCTGAGTTGGTCTGAAAAAAGTTGCCTGGAGAGATTCTTAATTTTTGTCTCTTTTACTCCAGTGCTTCTCTTTTTTTTAATTACAATTTAACATATTTTAGAGTAAATTAAGAGAAATATCTTGATTTACTAGTTTTATTGTATTGTCTAATTTTGAGTCATTTTAAGCCCCCTTGGAAGTTTGCTGAGACCCCCTGTGGCATTGGCCCCCTGATTGAGAACCACTGTTTTAGTCCATGTTCATTAGCATTGAGGCCAGTATCTTATACTATTGTACTTGGCAAAATTAACTTTTATCAGATAAACAAATTTAAAATTTGCAGTCCTTCTCCTCTAGAAAAATGGACCAAAAATATTGATGACTCATCCTGCACTGCAGAGATTTTGGCCCAATCAGGTTCTATATAGAATAAATGGATCTCAACCTTTTTGACTTCAAGCCCCCCCATTGTCCAACAATACTTATTTAAAGGCCCCCCACTCACAATTATTACCCCATATAATATTTTAGAGCTTAGCATAACTACAAAGATTTATATCCATTATGAAAACTAACCAAATAGCAAGAAATATCCTGATTTTCTGAGTTGTTTTAGTTTCTTATTTTAATGCTTGTTTTGTCTTATTTTAATTAATTGAGTCATCTTAAGGCCCCTTTGGAAGTTTGTTGAGGCTCCCTGCTAGCCCCCGGCTCCCTTCTTGAGAATACTAGTCTAGAATGAGAATGTCCCAATTAATTTATAAAAATCACCTGCAACAATAGAAAATATGAAAAGAAAAAAAAGTGTTTGTACTCCACTCAAAACCTTTTATAATTTTGTGTTTTCTCTCTTTTGCAAAGTCTATCTCAGTCGCTCGGTCCAAACTTATGTAGGACATATAAGTCCCTGGGCTCAACAACCACACACTTTTCTTCTTTGTGTGTCTTTCTCTTTAGAATGTGATGCACACATGCAGACTGAATAAGTCCTTCAGTTTCAAGAGCATCAATAATTTGTGACAAGAGTTCAGAGGACAGACCTCAGCACCAGAGACTGTGTGTGTGTGTTCTGACTCAGTCAGTAGAAACGTCAGTGTGCTGGCATGTAATTCCAGCCCATCGGCTCTGGTTCTCTCTCAGAGCAGGACTGTATGTTTTTCTCCACAAGGAACACGCAGTCAGTAACGTTACCACAAGAGCACAATTATATCTCATCAGGAATTAGATAACCACTGTTACCGCTTGACACACACCTAAGACTTCTCCTGTAAACCATACTGTAATTTAAATCACTTAAATGTAGCCTATTCAATAAAAAATAACTTCCAGATTAAAGGGTTTTCATGAACGATTCAAATTCTAAGATGAAGTAACTTGCACATCTTCTAACAACATTTATCTCAGTGGAAAGTTACAACATTTATTATAAACAACATTTTAAGACTTTTTTTGTATTATTTTTGCAGTGCATCTTCCATTAGCAGGTGTGGCAAAAAGTTAGTTTTGGACCCTGATCTTCCTCATTTTCTCAGACTCTGTTGTCCGACAGTGAATCTCTCAACATGAGCTTTACTCAAAGTAAATATTAATCTGATATTTTTTCAAAATTGCATCAGGCTTGTCTGTGAGAGAACGAGAGCGCTCTTCTCCTGTTTCCTCTCTGTTCTTATGCCGCAGTGCAGGTATCATTGCAGATGTACATTGCGCATGCACGCACACACACACACACACACACACACACACACACGTTGGGTTTTCATGTTTTATGGGGAATTTTTATAGACATAATGATTTTTATACTCCACAAACTGTATATTCTATCCCCTAACCCTAACCCTACCCATCAGAGAAAACATTCTGCATTTTTACATTTTCAAAAAAATTCATTTTATATGATTTATAAGCAGTTTTCCTCATGGGGACAAAAAAAAGGGTCAAAAATTACAGGTATTACTATCCTTTTGGGGACATTTGGTCCCCATAATTTAGGGAATACTAGGTACACACACATAAAAAAATACACACCTACCATAAAAACATAAAAGTATAACATATTATATTGTATACACTATTTTTCTGTTTGTTTGTTGTTGTTTTTTTTTGGATTTTTAATCTGTTTTCCTCTGTCCATCACTCTCATTCTGGTTTTTCCAACTCTCATTTCTCTCATCGTTCCTTTTGTTCTTTGTGTGTGTATTCAGCTGTTTTCAATTTTCTAGTAATGAAAGATGACGTTTGCAGTGTTTCCATGTGTGTGTCATCAGCTTTCACACTTTTAGCCAATATTACGAAGCCAAATTCAGAAAACAAAAACCTAATATAGATGCGCTTATATAGTGACGAGATGTTTCATCTGTAGGATCAGTGTGAGCTGATAGGGGTGATCCTCACTTTCTATTCACTTAATTATTTAGTGGTGTCATCTACCACACACACACTCGCTTTTGTCACAGGATCTGTGGCGCTGTTGTGTGTGCTGTGCAGGCTGGTTAGAAGGTCACCGTGCACGTGTGTGTGTGTGTCCGGTTGGTTTTGGGCAGGTGGTGTCATGCTGAGCGTCATCAGACATTAAGTGCAGCCGCTGATGGCGACAAGCTCTCACACTGAGAGAGCAGCAGGTCAATATCTAATTACCCCACAGGAAGTGGCAAATATTCCTTTTTCTCTCTGGTAATCTCTATCTCTTTGGATATCTCTCTTAGTCCGCCAGCTTTCTGTCAGTCCCCACCCCCGCATGCTCCTCTCTCTTTCCATCTGTCCCCTGTTCTGTTTCTCCTCTTTATCTATCCATCTTCTTCTGTCACGTCCTCATTCTTTTTTAATAGGTATCACCTGGCTGCATGCGTGAGTCTGCGCCTTTCGGTCTAAACCAGGCATATCAGCTGACCATAAAAATTAAGATAAAAACCTCAGTCAAATTTCGTGCTTTGTTTTGGCGGTGTTTTAAGTCACTGCTTGAATTTGCAAATTGAAAAGAGACAGGTCTGGTTCGGATTGCTCTTAAGACACTAAGTACGTAAAACTCAAGAGTAAGGATAGATTCTGATTGTCCTGAATTTTTGGTATTTCCCTGGCAATATTTTGGCAAAACAAAAATGAAAAAATAATAATTTTTTGAATAAATAAATATTGAATAAAAATAAATAAAATGTTGGATTAATGGTAATATAAATATATAGTTAAAAATTGTTTTATTTTTTATAAAATTTATTTATTAGGTACATTTATATACTATGTAAAATAAGGTAAGAAATAAGGTAAAAACAAATTAATGTTATATATTTATGAGTTATAATAAATTATCATTATTATTATATATTAAGTATATTAATACTTATAAAAGTATTCATATATTTTATTAAACATTTTTCTTTACAGAACAAAATATATACAATAAAAATATTAGTAAACATTTTTGTCTAAAATACAATTTTTATTGCAATAATTATATATATTATGTTATATTATATTGCAATATATATATATATATATATATAGAGAGAGAGAGAGAGAGAGAGAGAGGGAGGGTCTAAAATTAACACTCGACAAGCCCCAAATACGAGTAAAAATCAGTGTTGGCGAGTGAATGAAACGCTGTCAGTCGCCAATTGGCCGGTAACAATTTTTTGAATTTTAACAATGCAATGTTGTGTCAAAATGAACGTGAACAAACGTGAACTACGCTCTGTACAGTTGACCGGTCAGTGCTTCATCATCACGAAAGTTTCAGGCTTTCCAATGTAAATGTTAAAGCGCTGGAACATGCAAAAGGGAATTTGTTACTCACGCGCTGTGAGGGAAGTTCAACATCGAAGCGTGTGACCTGAAAGGCGCGTCTCTCAGACAGTGCACGAAGTTGAGCTCTCTTTCATGCCTTCTTGCACTTCAGTGGACAAATTCACTCAAAATTATGTAAAAAACGCCTGTCACAGCGAGTATCCTAGTAAACATAGTCGGTTATGTGAATGCATTCGGTCTTAAAGTGACAGCATCCTAATTGTCCTGCTACTGTCTGCATTTTTAATGTTAACCAAACAACAAAGGACAAATTTTAGTGTCATAACTGCCTGTTTTTAAAAAAATATTTTTGGCCGGTAAATTTTCTTAAGTCAGTTTTCATTACTTACTCTCATGCCGTTTACACACCCGTAAGACCTTCGTTCCTCACGGAGCCATCGGATTTCAACTAAAATATCTTAATTTGTGTTCCGAAGATTAATGAAGTTCTTACGGGTGTGGAACAGAATTTTAATTTTTGGGTGAACTAACCCTTTAATGAATTGGCCTTGTTCTTTTCATACATTGACCAGCAGGGGGCTCTACTCATCCAGAACATTATGTGAGCGTTCCTGTTACACAGGGTCTTGCCTGGAAGGGAATTCACTCTTCACATATCGACAGTGCTACAAGAATAGTTCTTTATTCCCTGGAGGAAGGCATGTTGTTTGATCTGGAAGCTCAGTATTGATCAGCCTGTGTGGCAGATGATACACAGTTTCCTGCTTTAATGACGAGTGTCCCACTAAAATAGCACCATCTAAGAGTTTCGCAGGGTTCGCTGGGTTAATTCTGTGCTGCAATCTTCCAGTGTGATAGGATTACACAAGCAGCCAATAGAAACAGAGGATTTACAGAAGGAAATAAATAATGATAGTACACTGAAAGGTCAAAATCTGGTCATGACAAAATAATTATCTTGAGGTTATATATTTTTAATTGGTTAAAAATAATCAGCCTGTTACAGGAAAACAGAACTGGAATATTGTACTTCTCGGAAAGTCTGAAATTTGATCTCTGACTTCATTTAGATAAAGAAAAAAGGGTAAAGAATTTGATTTAAGTTGTTTTGATGCTCTTGAACTCACTGAACTGCCTTTGCGTGCAAGTTTCACTTCACGTTTTAGACTTTCATGTCACTGTGATCTGAAACAGACTAATCAGAGTGTCTTTGATGACAGAGTCATATCTCTGTGTGATGATGCCACACTGTTAATGTGAATGACAGGAGGAGGGAAGATCTGTATTCTTTCAGCAAATTAAATTAGCTTTATTTTTACCACTTTGATGTGACCACACAGTGAAGAGAGCAAGAGGGACATTTGTTTAGTCACGTCACATGATCCACCATCTACCAGACCAGTGTTCAAACCGAAATCCATGTCAGTTCAGGGTAAATTATTTGAAATGATCTTCATTATGATCTTACATTGGTGGTGTTGTCATTTTACTGAACCACAGCAGACAGAGAATAAACTCTGTTTCTGTGATGGATTAAAATGAGATAGTAGTTAATTAATTTAGTTAATTAATAATTTAGTTAATTAACTGATTTTTCTCTCTCTCCTCTATCATTTTTGTTTTAGTATGGACGATCGGATAGCTACCGCGTGGCCACCACGCAAGATAAAGATGAGAAAAGTTCTCCAAAGAAGAAAAAGGGAGTAAAAGATCTTGATGAGCTGAAGAAAGAAGTTCCCCTGGTAAGAATCTCACTAGAATAGAAGCATATTTATAATCTTTTTGCCTTTTTATTTTGTTAAATGTTCCTTTTTAAATTCCATTTCAGACGGAACACAAGATGTCAGTTGAGGAAGTATGCCGGAAATTCCAGACAGACATTGTTCAGGTAAACTTGTATATTATTTAGTGTTTGCTAAAAAACAGGTTTCCTTTTTTACTAAATTCCACCTTTTATAATTATAAAGCCAATGTGTTTAACTGATGTTAAAATATTATAATAGTGCAGAAAATACTCACTTGAACACATCATTTGTCTGGGGAATGACTGTTGTGATGCACTTCTCTTTATTGACCACTAGGGAGCACCATACTCTGTATAAGACACTGATTTTCAAACTTTTTGCATTCCATGTAGGATACCTCTGGTACTTCTGCTGTAGTCAAGTCAAGTTACCTTTATTTATATAGCGCTTTATACAATATGGATTGTTTCAAAGCTATGGAAGCCCGTTTCCGCCACTAAAAAAAAAAAAAAAAAAAAAGGCCACTAAAAAAAAAAAAAACCTCAACTAAAAAATTTTAAAAAAAGCCACTAAAAAAAAAAAGATGAATTGCGACTTTTTATCTCAGAATTCTGACTTTTTAACTCGCAATTGCGAGTTATAAAGTCAGAATTCTGAGATATAAAGTCAGAATTCTGAGATATAAAGTCAGAATTCTGAGATATAAAGTCGCAATTGCGTGATAAAAAGTCAGAATTCTGAGATAAAAAGTCGCAATTGCGAGTTATAAAGTCAGAATTCTGAGATATAAAGTCAGAATTCTGAGATATAAAGTCAGAATTCTGAGATATAAAGTCGCAATTGCGTGATAAAAAGTCAGAATTCTGAGATATAAAGTCGCAATTGCGAGTTAAAAGTCAGAATTCTGAGATATAAAGTCGCAATTGCGTGATAAAAAGTCAGAATTCTGAGATAAAAACTCGCAATTGCGTGATAAAAAGTCAGAATTCTGAGATATAAAGTCGCAATTGCGAGTTATAAAGTCAGAATTCTGAGATATAAAGTCAGAATTCTGAGATATAAAGTCGCAATTGCGTGATAAAAAGTCAGAATTCTGAGATATAAAGTCGCAATTGCGAGTTATAAAGTCAGAATTCTGAGATATAAAGTCGCAATTGCGTGATAAAAAGTCAGAATTCTGAGATAAAAACTCGCAATTGCGTGATAAAAAGTCAGAATTCTGAGATATAAAGTCGCAATTGCGTGATAAAAAGTCAGAATTCTGAGATATAAAGTCGCAATTGCGAGTTATAAAGTCAGAATTCTGAGATATAAAGTCGCAATTGCGAGTTATAAAGTCAGAATTCTGAGATATAAAGTCGCAATTGCGTGATATAAAGTCGCAATTGCGTGATAAAAAGTAAGAATTCTGACTTTATTTCTCGCAATTTCGACTTTATATCTCAGAATTCTGACTTTTTATCACTACTGTGAAACGTTATTTCTCACAGTTCTTACTTTGCTTGCGTTTCCTTTCATTGCGACTGACCATCAGGATTACTGCTTTGTTATTATTATACATTAAATAGACCATCAGGATTTCTGCTTTGTTATTATTATACATAAAATAGAGGACATCATAAAGGATTATTTTTTGCGCCGATTTACCAATAAAGAAATATTGATTTTACTGGAGGAGACACATAAAGATTAGTCTCCGGACATATGCATTATGCAGGAATATGCATATAGAATGTTTCCACGGTAACCTTGTACACAGCGTTTCAAGGAGAAAAAACAGCTTTTACTGCCATCTAGTGGGCTTAATACTAAAACAACCAATACCTATCATGTTTCATTAACTTTGCAACTCAAGGGTAGAATCATGCAATTCTGCAAATTACAGGCGAGGTATTTGGGCAATAAAAGTTGTTTTTAACAGAATGGATACACTAATGAATTTTACACAATAATAACAATGTAATAATAATCATAAGAAGAAGAAGAATCAGCTGTGGCGGAGGCGCTGTAAATCAGACAAAGCTGAAGTGGCACATTTTATACACCAACAGCTTCATACTTCACGGCAGCACGGCTATCGTTGGATGCACTGTTACAGACAGAGATACTGACCATCAGTTAATTGCGAGAAAAAAAGTCAGAATTCGGACTTTTTATCACGCAATTGCGACTTTATATCTCAGAATTCTGACTTTTATCACGCAATTGCGACTTTTTATCTCAGAATTCTGACTTTATAACTCGCAATTGCGACTTTATATCTCAGAATTCTGACTTTATAACTCGCAATTGCGACTTTATATCTCAGAATTCTGACTTTATAACTCGCAATTGCGACTTTATATCTCAGAATTCTTACTTTTTATCACGTAATTGCGAGTTTTTATCTCAGAATTCTGACTTTATAACTCGCAATTGAGACTTTATATCTCAGAATTCTGACTTTATAACTCGCAATTGCGACTTTATATCTCAGAATTCTGACTTTTTATCACGCAATTGCGACTTTTTATCTCAGAATTCTGACTTTATAACTCGCAATTGCGACTTTATATCTCAGAATTCTGACTTTATAACTCGCAATTGCGACTTTATATCTCAGAATTCTGACTTTATAACTCGCAATTGCGACTTTATATCTCAGAATTCTGACTTTTTATCACGTAATTGCGAGTTTTTATCTCAGAATTCTGACTTTATAACTCGCAATTGAGACTTTATATCTCAGAATTCTGACTTTATAACTCGCAATTGCGACTTTATATCTCAGAATTCTGACTTTTTATCACGTAATTGCGAGTTTTTATCTCAGAATTCTGACTTTATAACTCGCAATTGAGACTTTATATCTCAGAATTCTGACTTTTTATCACGCAATTGCGACTTTATATCTCAGAATTCTGACTTTATAACTCGCAATTGCGAGTTAAAAAGTCAGAATTCTGAGATAAAAAGTCGCAATTCATCTTTTTTTTTTTTTTTTTTAGTTGAGGGTTTTTTGTTTTTTTTTTAGTGGCGGAAACGGGCTTCCATACAAAGCAGCTTTACAGGGATAAACAGGAAAATAATGATTCAGTTATTCAAACAGAGTTCAGTTCTGCTGTAAAGCAGCTCTTAAAAGAAAATTGTGACATTGTTCAGCTGAGGTCAGATCGGTGTTGATTCATTTTTGTTCAATAACTGAAGATAATCAATGTAATGATGACAGAGCTACTTGTTTTCAAACTTTTTAATTAACAGAAACTAGAAGTGTCAGTAGATGACACTTGATGATTCATGACGTTTAATTAATTGTATGTTCTTCAATAAAAACAACAGTTGTTGACGGAATAAGAAATAAGATGTCAATTTACACATTTTAGAATGTTAAGTTATACCTTTTAAAGTAAGTATTTCTTTCTTTATTTATTAAATACTAATTTATATCTTTTAAATAATTAAACAAATATAATAGCACATAAAAATTAGTTTAAGTTTATGAACATCATTATTGGTCTGGGGAATGACCGTCGTGCTGCACATCTCATTATTGACCACTAGGGAGCGCCATACTCTGTAAAATGAATTGGTTTTTATTTATTTATATTTTTAATAAATAAAATTGTTATAAAAATTCATTTTAAATAATTCCAAGTCATCTTGTGGTCTTCTTCTGAGGCCCACTGTTGGGCCCCAACCTTTGGTATAACAGACCCTTAGTAGAACACAGCATACATAATGTTCACACTGTGAGTGCTTAAAATAAAACCGAATGTGTATTAATAGTAACTTTTGCTAATGATTAATTTTGACAACGATTTCTCTCTTTCTCTCTCCGCAAAAGGGTTTAACTAATGCAAAGGCCAGAGAATATCTGTTGCGAGACGGGCCAAATGCTCTGACCCCTCCACCCACAACACCCGAGTGGATTAAATTCTGTCGTCAACTGTTCGGTGGTTTCTCCATCTTGCTGTGGACTGGAGCCATTCTCTGCTTCCTGGCCTATGCTATTCAGGCTGCCACCGAAGACGAGCCGGCTGGAGATAATGTGCGTATACATCACACGCCAGCATCCTGCCACATATGCCTTTTCAGTGAATCTGCATTAAATATGAATATGATAACTGAACGCGTCTTCTCTGGTCTCCTCTCAGTTGTATCTGGGAATCGTGCTGTCTGCTGTGGTCATCATTACTGGCTGCTTCTCCTACTTCCAGGAGGCAAAGAGCTCCAAGATTATGGAGTCCTTTAAAAACATGGTGCCACAGGTACTGACAACATTCCATGCAAAACTTAAAAGACACAGAAACACAAAGAAACAGTGAGTAGAAATGACACTCTTTCTGTCCACAGCAAGCGTTAGTGATCCGTGAAGGAGAGAAGATGCAGATCAACGCTGAGGAAGTGGTAGGCGGCGACCTGGTGGAGGTCAAAGGTGGAGACCGAATCCCAGCTGACCTCAGAATCGTCTCTTCTCATGGCTGCAAGGTACGTGGTTTATAAAACTCAGTCGTTTGTCAAGAATCTGTGAAACCTGTGGTGGATAACTGTGTGTCTTTGACATCATACGTAGGTGGATAACTCCTCCCTCACCGGCGAATCAGAACCTCAGACGAGATCACCTGACTGCACTCATGACAACCCTCTGGAAACCCGCAACATCGCTTTCTTCTCCACTAACTGTGTGGAAGGTGCGGGATTTACTACAATGTTGAATTGGTTTATCTAAATAATAGTCAAGTTCAGAAGCGTGACTTTTTCCGTTTCACTGTTAGGCACTGCTCGTGGTATTGTGGTCTGCACTGGTGACCGCACCGTGATGGGCCGCATTGCTACGCTGACCTCAGGACTGGAGACAGGGAAAACACCCATCGCCAAGGAGATTGAGCACTTCATTCACATCATCACAGGCGTGGCTGTCTTCCTGGGACTGTCTTTCTTCGTTCTGTCAATCATTTTGGGATACTCCTGGCTGGAGGCTGTCATTTTCCTCATCGGAATCATCGTCGCTAATGTGCCTGAGGGTCTGCTGGCTACTGTCACTGTGAGCACATTCAGTCATCTAAGCATTTGAATACTATTCTGAAGGGTTAGGAGCCAAAAAACAAAAACATACAGTGCAACCAGTATAGTCTGATTCCAAAATGAATGAATCTTATGAACCTGTTCTTTATTGTTCATCAAAAACATTCAGCATGAACAGGTTGTACAATTCCTGAACAAATTACTCTTTTAAATCTTTTTAGTGAATCAAACCAGTAAAGTCTGATTCCCAAGCAAATGACTCAGGTTCTTTTTAGTTCATCAAAACACCCAATGGATTTATAATAGTGCTGTCAATAGATTCAAAATTTTAATCGTGATTAATCACACCCTTTTGTTCGATTAAACACATACTTAATGTGAAATTAAGCATACATAATTTATCTTAACACATTTATTTTGTCATCATTTGCTATATCCAGCATAAATTCATAATCATTGGCAATATTTTTTTTTTTTCTTCCAAATATTCCTTTCTCAAATTGGTTGATGGAACCATTAAGGAACTGAATGATTTAAACAAATTGAAACACATTTTAAAATCCTTAATGTAATTGAATAATTGTCTCTCTAATGTCTCTTTAATCTCAGGTGTGTCTCACTCTGACGGCTAAGCGTATGGCTAAGAAGAACTGCCTGGTTAAGAATCTTGAAGCTGTAGAGACACTAGGATCCACCTCAACTATCTGCTCGGACAAGACTGGAACATTGACCCAGAATCGAATGACCGTCGCACACATGTGGTTCGACAACCAGATCCATGAAGCCGATACCACTGAAGATCAGTCTGGTTTGTTCCTTTCGTCTTATGCAGAGATCAATGATGATTTTGTCTTTTCCCGATTTTTCTCTCCAGAGTCTAAGTTGGTTTCTCTATGCAGGTGCTTCTTTCGACAAGAGCTCCGTGACATGGGTGTCTCTGGCCCGTATTGCAGCACTGTGTAACAGGGCTCAGTTTAAGGCAGGACAAGATACTTTGCCCATCCTAAAGAGGGACGTGGCGGGTGATGCTTCTGAGTCTGCCTTGCTTAAGTGTATCGAGCTGTCCTGTGGCTCAGTCAGGATGATGAGAGATAGGAACAAGAAAGTAGCCGAAATCCCATTCAACTCTACCAACAAATATCAGGTTTGTCATCAGTTGTTGATTTTCAAAATAAATATGCCATGTGAATTTCTCTAGTCTATTAAACTTGACATTGTGTACTGCACATATTGTCATTTTTATGAAAATATTTTAAATATTGTTGGTTCCTATAAATCATCTGCTAAATTGCTAAATGTAAATGCTTAATCACTTTATTTGAGTCAAGTGTGGATAATAAAATGTCTGGAGCAGCTCTGCAGCATGTCAAAAATAAAATAATTGGTGTGATTGTGAGCTTAGTCATGTGACCCTAAAACTGAGAGTACCAGATATGAAAACAGTGACTAGCATTACCACCAACAATTTCCTCTTATCCATCTTTCCATATTTCCCCAGCTGTCCATCCATGAGACAGAAGACCCCAACGATAACCGCTACCTGTTGGTGATGAAGGGGGCACCAGAGCGCATCCTAGATCGTTGTTCCACCATAATGCTGCAGGGTAAAGAGCAGCCCATGGATGAGGAGTTGAAGGAGGCCTTCCAAAATGCCTACCTGGAGCTTGGAGGACTTGGGGAGAGAGTGCTGGGTGCGTAATACATGGTATCATTACACAGCACTCTGGAATACTCAATTCTGATTGGTCAATCACAGCATTGTAGGTCAAATATTTTGCATAATGACTGCTAAACTGTATAATTAATCATTGTTCATTTTCTACACTGATAGCTTTGAAAGCACTCTGTGGTTTCTTTTTTTATTAAAATTTCTTTAAGTTTACTATTTATTTGGTTATTGGCTATGTAATTGTCAGCAAGGTTCGAGGAATATGATGATAAGGAATAAAGTTAAAATGCTAAGTTTAATAACAATCCAACAGGAAAGATACAAACAAGTGCTATTTCAAAGGAGACCAGACAAACACTGAGTGAAGGTGAGGAATTTAAATACACATAGTGATTAACTAAATGATGAACAGCTGTGATGAAGATTAGTGTCCATGGATACTGATGAGTGGCAGAAAACTCAAACAAAGGAACACATGTGACTGATAAAAACCAACTAAAATCCATGAAGATGAAAGTAAGAATAAACACAACTGAACGAGTGTGACGCAACGTCTCGGCATGGAGAGGAGAGGGTGGAGGCGGACAAAGGGATGGTGACAGGAGCAGGTGAAGGGATGGTGGTAGTTGATGGCGGATGGATAGTGACAGGAGGATGAAGAAACCCCGGTGCCGAAGATGGATGATGTCCACATACGCAGACCCAGAGCACAGCAGGGATGACAGCCCACAGTGGAGTCCAGGGAGGGAAGAGCCCAGATGTTGTGATTGCTAACGACTTCCTGGTGACGACCGATGGAGACAGAGCCGATGGATCCAAAGGCGCAGACGGAGAGCTGATGGACTTGAGCGGCATCGCTGGCTCTGGAAATCTCAGCGATGTCGCAGAACGTTGGAGGTGGTGCCAGAGTATCCACGGGCTGAGACGGAGCCGGTGTGACTGAGGACCGAGGCAACGCAGAAGGGAAGGAGGAACCCGCTGCAGCCGTAGGGGTGGAGGGACGGAATGCAGTGGACTGTCCGCAAGTCCGTGGCAGAAGTTGTGTGACGACTGACAAAGGGCGAGCCGACAGGACGAGGGAACCCGATGGAGCCGCAAGTCTGAGGGTCTCCGGTGGAGCCAAAAGTGGAAGGAGCCAAGACGGAGCTGACAGGCCGAGATGGAGTGAAGAGATCCCAGGCCGGAGGCGGAGCCGCAGAATCCTCTTGCACTGACGATGTTGGCGGTAACACGACCTGCGGCTCGACGTCATAGCAGGGCTTCCATGGAGACGGCGTAGGGCCGTAAACATCCGGCAGCGGCAGGACTGAAGGATTGGCTGAGCTTCGCGGTGATGGCAGCAACAGAAATCTTGACAGAATAACGGTAAATATTACACCGTCTATGCAGGTCGATGAAAATAAGTCATAGTTTATGGTGCTGTTTAGAAACAGCATTGATGGTACCTGGTGGGATAGGGTGGGAGTCGCTAGCTCCTCACTAAAGTTTATCAGCCAGTCCTCAATGTCTATACTCACTACTCCCTCGTCCGCTGGTGTCGCGGGCTCTTACCCCTGGTCAGACTCATGATGGAACTCCACTTCCAAGGCGAGGGTCAGCTCTGTCCTCTTCTCCTCGGGCTCTGGCTGATGTGTCGCGGTGGGTGGTAGCCCTCCATCTGCAGGGGCTCACACAAATTCTCCACGATCAAAGGTGGTGTGTTAGGCTCTGGGTCTAGCTGTTTACTACAGTCAAGTTCTGAGGTGTCTGGGAGGTCTACAGGGTGGTGGTAGTGATTTGAGGGTTTCGTCGTCGTAGGGGCAGGTGACGGCAAGATGACAGAATTGTTCATTATAATTGAAGAAATCTTGGCTCATCTGAGCCACTACGGCAAATTTTTGCAGCATATTCCATATTTTGGTCCAGTCTTCTATCAGCAAGGTACGAGGAAGAAGTAGATGATCAAGAATAAAGTTCAAATGCTCAGTTTAATAACAATCCAACAGGCAACAATACAAACAAGAGCTAACACAAACCAGACCAGACAAACACTGAGTGAAGGTGAGGAACTTAAATACACATGGTGATTAACTAAATGATGAACAGCTGTGATGAAGATTAGAAACTGATAAGTGGCAGAAAACTCAAACAAAGGAACACATGTGACTGATAAAAATCAACTAAAATCCATGAAGATGAAAGTAAGAATAAACACAACTGAATGAGTAATAAGGAGGATAATGTACAGATAATTGTATGGTTATGTAAAATAACTACCTTAAAATTGAGTATATATAAAATGTATTATATCAAAGTATATACACTCCTGCTCAAAAATTTGAAAAAATATAGATGTTTTGCCATCAGAATAAATAAATAAAATATTTTCAAATAGAAAACATTATAATTTGTTTTTATCGTATTGCTTATTATAATATTTAATAATTAAATATGAGTAAACTTGCCTCCTTTCCACAGGATTCTGCCATGTCTTAATGCCCGAGGACCAGTACCCAAAAGGCTTTGCCTTTGATGCAGATGATGTGAATTTCCAGACAGACAATCTTTGCTTTGTGGGACTGATGTCAATGATTGACCCGCCCCGCGCTGCCGTGCCCGATGCTGTGGGAAAGTGCCGTTCTGCGGGAATCAAGGTCATCATGGTGACAGGAGATCACCCCATCACTGCCAAGGCCATCGCCAAGGGTGTGGGCATCATCTCAGAGGGTAATGAGACTGTGGAAGACATCGCTGCCCGTCTCAACATCCCCGTCAGTCAGGTCAATCCCAGGTAAAGCAGGGACCAGCACTGTAAATGCACACAGCACCTCAACATGCGTTAAAGGTGTGGTCACATTAGTGCAATTTTGTGAGCAAAAAAGGATCTGTTTTGATGGGTGAAGCACAGCTTACACAGAAGTCACTTGAAAACCAAGCATGACAAATTTCCATGACCAATTTGAAGCAGTTGCGCAATCTGTGTGTCTGTCACCCTCATGCAAAATTCCTGATCAAATGGATTACTATTGAAATGAAAAAATTTGCAGAACAGCGTGACTGCACCTTTAATAAGTTAATATAAACTCATAGTAGTGTATTTATATGTGTTATTTTGTTTGTGTTTTAGGGATGCCAAAGCTTGTGTGATTCATGGAACAGATCTGAAGGACTATTCTCAGGAGCAAATAGATGATGTTCTGCGGAACCACACTGAGATTGTGTTTGCCAGGACGTCTCCTCAACAAAAACTCATCATTGTAGAGGGTTGCCAGCGACAGGTAAATGCGTATTCTAGCATTCGATACGGTTTGTGATCTTTTGTCATTTCAATCATCATGTCCTGATTTTACCTTCCTTTCTTTCCCTTTTCTCCTCTGTTTCTTTTTCTGTCACTCAGGGGGCCATTGTGGCTGTAACAGGCGATGGTGTGAATGATTCTCCAGCCCTGAAAAAGGCTGATATTGGTGTCGCTATGGGCATTTCAGGGTCTGATGTGTCTAAACAGGCCGCTGACATGATTCTGCTAGATGACAACTTTGCCTCAATTGTTACTGGAGTAGAAGAAGGTAAGACAATAAGGAAACTAGTGAATTGGAGTGCATGGAAGGACAGGACTGATGTTGTCAAACAATCCTTTTATCCCCTTGCAGGCCGACTCATCTTTGATAATTTGAAGAAATCCATTGCGTACACCCTGACCAGTAACATCCCTGAGATCACCCCCTTCCTTTTCTTCATTATCGTCAATATCCCTCTGCCACTGGGCACCATCACCATCCTCTGTATCGACCTGGGAACTGACATGGTAAGCACTTCAAATAATTGTAAAAAAATGCATCGATATAAGTATATACACATACATAGGAAAAATAATTACCTACTCTCACACTCAACATTCAGCTTCCTTATTCACACCATATACAAACAAACATGAATAAAATACAGACAGCAACATAGTGTGGCCCAGATCCGGCCCACGTTTGGTACATGTGGATAACATGCGGATCAGATGTGGGCCGGATCTGGGCCGACACTTTGTTGCTGTCAGGATAGCCATACACAAAAATCTACTTTCTCTCTACCTCTGTAGGTACCTGCTATTTCTCTAGCTTATGAGGCTGCTGAGAGTGACATCATGAAGAGGCAGCCCAGGAACCCTCAGAGAGACAAACTTGTAAATGAGCGTCTCATCAGCATTGCTTACGGACAAATTGGTTAGTCTCGTACTACTTTGAAACTGTAGTTTTTACTAAAGCTTTTACTTTTAAGATGTATATAACTACAGTTAAAGTGCCCTTTTGGAAAAGTAGTCAGCTGTGCTTCAACCTACTAATATTAGGGTTCCCATGGTCAAGGAAACCCTGGAATTAAAAATTGTGTTTTTGTGTCATTGGTAATTAGCAAAAATGTTATACTAGTGTATACTAGTGTATATATCAGTTAGGCGATGCAACATTAAACATGAAGCATTAATCATTTGAACAGATTTATTTACAGATTTACTCATAGTGCCAAAAATAAAACTAGAAAATATGCCAAACTTGTCTGAAAACAGCAATGAAACAGCATTTAACTATTATATTGTTTTGTAAAATTATTTTAATACTATTGTTATTATTACTTTATATTATTTTCTCATAAGAGAAACAAATATTGTGTAGGCATCTGTACAAAGAAAAGTAAACATATATGTGTGTGTGTGTGTAGGTATGATCCAGGCTTTGGGTGGTTTCTTCAGCTACTTTGTGATTTTGGCTGAGAATGGCTTCCTGCCCTCATTGCTGGTGGGTATCAGGCTCAACTGGGACGACCGCTCACTAAATGACCTGGAGGACAGTTACGGACAGCAGTGGGTAGGTATCTTGCGTTTTAACATGTTGTGTAAGTGTTTAGACGTCATACAAGTCTCAGAGGCCCCTTCATGTAGTAAGATGTTGTGTTCGTGTTCCACAGACATACGAGCAGAGGAAGATTGTTGAGTTCACATGTCACACAGCGTTCTTTGTCAGTATTGTGGTTGTACAATGGGCTGATGTCATCATCTGCAAGACCAGACGCAACTCAGTATTCCAGCAGGGCATGAAGTGAGTTTAGGAAGCGTGTGTGCTGAATGTGTGTGTTTGTATTCATGAGAACAATTGATGTAACTGTGCTTGTCCTTTTACAGGAATAAGATACTGATCTTTGGGCTGTTTGAAGAAACAGCTCTCGCTGCATTCCTCTCATACTGCCCGGGCATGGATGTGGCCCTCAGGATGTACCCGCTCAAGTGAGTTTGACACACACACACACACACACACACACACACACACACACACACATGCACAAATTCAAACAGGAAAATGAATTTTCAAGCTACAAGGACACATTCCGATTCTAATTTTCTCCAAAGGAAACAGTTCAAAAGGTTTTATTCAGCAAGGACACAATAAATTAAAGTGACAGTAAAGGATTTTTAAAAAATCTTATGAAAATAAATACTGTACTTTATTCATGAAAGAATCCTTGAAAAAAATGTGTCACAGTTTCCACAAAAATAATAAGCAGCACAACTGTTTTCAACATTGATAATAAGAAGAAATGTTTCTTGAGCAAATCAGCATATTAGAATAATTTTTGAAGAATCATGTGACAGTGAAGAGTGAAACAAAGGCTGCTGAAAATACAGCTGTGCCATCATAGGAAAAACAGATTTATAATAATAATAATAATAATAAATTTTATTTGTATTGCGCCTTTCTTACACTCAAGGCGCTACAACAATAAGAAAAAAAATAAATATATATATATATATATATATATATATATATATATATATATATATATATATATAAAATGACAATCTATAATGACAGTCACAATCATAACACAAAAAATACAACATTGGCAACAAGTACTGTAAAATTATGCAATGATACGAAAATTACCATTCGATGAGTGCTGTGAAATTGTTCTTTCAAATATTTGTCTTCATAATTTTTTTAATAATTTCAAATCTTAACAAAGTAATCAAATCAAACTGAAACTGATTCAGATTTCATAATTCATTTCTTTAGTGAAGAATCTACTTTAATTATTAGGTCAATAATAAATACACACGTGAAATACACATTTGAAACACGTTCATATAATACATGACCTTAAAGGGTTAGTTCACCCAAAAATTAAAATTCCGTCATTTATTACTCACCCTCATGTTCTTCCACAACCGTAAGACCTTCGTTTATCTTCAGAACACAAATTAAGAAATTTTTGATAAAATCTGATGGCTCAGTGAGGCCTACATTGTCAGCAAGTTAATTTGCTAGTGCCCAGAAACCTGCTAAAAACATATTTAAAACAGTTCATGTGACTACAGTGGTTCAACCTTAATGTTATAAAGCGATGAGAATACTTTTTGTGCACCAAAGAAAACAAAATAATGACTTTATTCAACAATATCTAGTGATGGGCGATTTCAAAACACTACTTCATGAAGCTTTGAAGCTTTACAAATCATTTGTTTCAAATCAGTGGTTCGGAGCGTGTATCAAACTGCCAAAGTCACGCCCCCAGCGGTGAAAAATTGAAATTTCAAAACACTTATGACGTAACAAAGTCTCATTTACTGAAATCACGTGATTTTGGCAGGTTGATACATGCTCCGAACCACTGATTCGAAACAAAAGATTCGTAAAGCTTCGAAGCTTCATAAAGTAGTGTTTTGAAATCGCCCATCACTAGATATTGTGGAATAAAGTCATTATTTTGTTTTTTTGGCACACAAAAAGTATTCTAGTCACTTCATAATACTAAGGTTAAACCACTGCAGTCACATGAACTGATTTAAATATATCTTTAGTACTGTAGCTTTCTGGGCATCTGAAGTGTTAATTGTCTTGCTGGCAATGCAGGCATCACTGAGCCATCGTATTTCATCAAAAATATCTTAATTTGTGTTCTGAAGATGAACGAAGGTTTTACGGGTGTGGAACAACATAAGGGTGAGTACTTAATGACTGAATTTTCATTTTGGGGTGAACTAACTCTTTAAATTGATGCTACATACATATGCTACAATTTTTGAAACTGCATATTCTGCTACATGGAGTAAATGTATATGGTACTGTATATGGTGAAGTATTCTGCCATTTAAAATGGTCTCTCTCCTCATTTGTCTCTCTCATCTCCAGGCCGAGCTGGTGGTTCTGTGCTTTCCCATACAGTTTCTTAATCTTTGTGTATGACGAGGTGCGAAAGCTGCTCCTGCGCCGGAACCCCGGAGGTACGTGTTCCTCTGTACCGCCTCAAAGACACACACTCAGAATTACACACTTCTTATGAGTATGCCTTGTATAAAGTCTGGGTCATTAAGGGTCTCTGTTTGAATCAGGGATACAATAAAACACTATTCAATTAAGAATTATGAATGAAAACTCGTCATTGCAGATGTGCAAAAACGTCAGCATTTCTCAAAAGTGATTCCTGCTCTTTTTCTGTCTTTTTTTGCAGGATGGGTGGAAAGGGAGACATACTATTGATCAACAAATCTTCTTTACTCACATTCCTACATCTTCCATTTTGTTCTACTACTTCTTCTCCCAACCAAGACGCACAACCATCCTCTCCCGCCCTCCTTTCAAAGAGACAGCAGCTTCAAGCCAGTAGCACGTCTCCCCCCCCCAAAGAGGAAACCACAAAGCACCTTCCAGACTCTCGACCCCCCATTTCCTATAATACTCTTTGCATGTATTTTCACACGGCTGTGTACATAAAGTCTACTATATAACTAAAAATGGCAGCTGCATAATCATTATGTAGATTCGAAAGGAGCTTTTGATGCTAAAAAGGGAGTATGTACGCTCGCCTATTAAAAAGGCCGTCCCTCCTCCAACCCTTTACATCCATGCCTTTTCCCTCGACCTGTCCTCCAGTCACACACGGATACACAGATCACACAAAACCTTGTTGGATCCCAATGCACACACTAGACTCCATTTAACATAGTAACTTTCACTATTTTGTTAATACTTTTGCTTCTTAGGACATTTCATGTTCTTTAATCTCTAACAAAGGTGGTTCGGTGGCTTTTTGAATTTTTATGTCTATTTTTTATTTTCTACTTTAGTTTGATTGACGTTAGCATCCTCTCTCTCTCTCTCTCTCTCATTGATGTTCGCTCTTTGTCTTTGTTTGTGTGCTTGTTTGACCGCTACAATAACCCCAAATGTTTCAATACACTCTCGAACTCTGTGTTTTAGGGAAAATGTAAACAATACCACAATTGATTAAGCAAATGAAGACAAATCTTGGAAGATAGAAACACTGAAAAACAGAAAAATTATTCTCTTGTGTGTTTTAACTCATATGACTGTAACACACAGGAAGCAAGTCAGATTCCTATCAGGTTTTGCACAGAAAACTAGTATGATGTTGAACAGCATCTCTGGAATAAAATCCACTGCCGTCACGGACCTAAACACACCAGGTTTTATTGTTTCCCAGTTAAATTTGCTGTACATTAACTGGTGAAGGTAGATTTCAGTTTATCTGTCATATCAACTTAAACCATTTGTTCTCCGAATATACCTCACTTGAGAAACAAATTTACTCTAAACTTAAAACTTTATTGTCTAAATCATTTCTGGACCAATCAATTGAGCCTGGTGTGTGCGGGTTCCACCGCTGGTTTATCAGGAGATGCCATCTGTATGAAGCAGTATTGTGGTCTGTATGTGCGTGAGTGTCTGCGCGTGTGTGTGTGTATGTGTGTGTGTGTGTGTGATGAGGGACAACGAGTGTGCTGCTGCAGTCGGCCATTGGCTGTTCATATGACAGACGTGTGGATGTTGAGACTAAAGACAGAAAGACAAAACTACTGGTAGAATCATGTATATGAAAGGTCAAATCCAATAAAACATCTAGTACATTTAATACTACCAAGTGATGCCTGACTCTTTATTTTTTCACATTTCTTACTGCTTCAAATATCTAAGAAAGCAATCAGTTTTTGTGACTGTGTGTGAGAGAGAACTTGGAAGAATTGGATGTGACAGTTAAAAAAAACAATAAAAATGACTAAAAAGAAGAAACTTTAAAATTAAAATGAAACCTAAAAATATAAAAATGAAAGCTATTTCAATATATTAATAAATTCTATCATAGTATATATAAATAATAATAAATTAACACTACTAAATGCAGATATAAAATAGTATTTTTAAGATGTGTTTTTTTTTAGCTGGTTTTGCAAAAGATTTCACATTGGACACATGGCCAATCTCATATTATTTCCAAGGTGATATTTTTGATAATAAGGGCATATAATGCAACAATGATCTGCTGGACTAACAAAAGACAAATTAATCTGCACCAAAATAATGACGACACCAGAAACAAACATTGGGGAAAACGTTTCTTCAAAGGTTTAACCCTATTTATTTTTCCATCCTGAGAGACCAACGTAATTTTAATACAAACCCGATTCCAAAAAAGTTGGGACACTGTACAAATTGTGAATAAAAACAGAATGCAATGATGTGGAAGTTTCAAATTTCAATATTTTATTCAGAATACAACATAGATGACATATCAAATGTTTAAACTGAGAAAATGTATAATTTTAAGGGAAAATAAGTTGATTTTAATTTCATGGCATCAACACATCTCAAAAAATTTGGGACAAGGCCATGTTTACCACTGTGTGGCATCGCCTCTTCTTTTTATAACAGTCTGCAAACGTCTGGGGACTGAGGAGACAAGTTGCTCAAGTTTAGGAATAGGAATGTTGTCCCATTCTTGTCTATTACAGGCTTCTAGTTGCTCAACTGTCTTAGGTCTTCTTTGTCGCATCTTCCTCTTTATGATGCGCCAAATGTTTTCTATGGGTGAAAGATCTGGACTCCAGGCTGGCCATTTCAGTACCCAGATCCTTCTTCTACACAGCCATGATGTTGTAATTGATGCAGTATGTGGTCTAGCATTGTCATTGTGGAAAATGCAAGGTCTTCCCTGAAAGAGACGACGTCTGGATGGGAGCATATGTTGTTCTAGAACTTGGATATACCTTTCAGCATTGATGGTGCCTTTCCAGATGTGTAAGCTGCCCATGCCACACGCACTCATGCAACCCCATACCATCAGAGATGCAGGCTTCTGAACTGAGCACTGATAACAACTTGGGTTGTCCTTGTCCTCTTTAGTCCGGATGACATGGCGTCCCAGTTTTCCAAAAAGAACTTCAAATTTTGATTAGTCTGACCACAGAACAGTTTTCCACTTTGCCACAGTCCATTTTAAATGAGCCATGGCCCAGATAAAACGCCTGCGCTTCTGGATCATGTTTAGATATGGCTTCTTTTTTGACCTATAGAGTTTTATTGCACAGATTGCCATGGTGGACTGTGTTCACTGACAATGTGAACACAATCCACTTTTTTGGAACTTTTTTGGAATGTGTAGCTCTCATGAAATCCAAAATGAGCCAATATTTGGCATGACATTTCAAAATGTCTCACTTTCAACATTTGATATTTTATCTATATTCTATTGTGAATAAAATATAAGTTTATGAGATTTGTAAATTATTGCATTCCTTTATTATTCACAATTTATACAGTGTCCCAACTTTTTTGGAATCTGGTTTGTAGGTCTTAAACACTTACGTATCAGTTAATCAATAGTTTGTCCTTTTCCTAGGTTTATCAGAATTTATACTAAATCAAATATTTTAAAGATTTTTATATAGAGCATTCCTTTTTATTTTATTATATTTTTCTATATTCTATTCCATTCATCCAGTTGTCACTTGTAGCAGAACGTAACGGAATAAAAACATTTAAAAGATAATTGTGACTGACTTTATCTCACAATTCCATTTTTCCCCCTCACAATTGTGACTTTATATCATGCAATTCTGAGAAAAAAAGAATTGCGAGAAAAATAAGTTTAAAAAAAGATAAAATGTTGCAATTACTTTTTATTTTTATTTTTTTTATTGCATTGTGGAAACAAGCTTCCATATAAATCAGTGCACACACACACACACACACACACACACACACACACACACACACACACATATATATATGTAAAGCCACCCCCCCCCTTACCATCCCCTGTACATTAACAGTGTAACAGTGTAAATCATGTAAACAAAATTTTAAAATTCTCCTTATGATAATTAATAAAACATAACAGCGACTGACCAATCAGAACTCAATATTGTAATGCGCTGCACACAGTCTCGCCAGAGCTCTGGTTCATGCCGAAGTCCCTTTCAAGGAAAGTCTGTTCCATGATACTATTCAAACATTTGTGGTAAGATTAAAAAAAGAGATATGAATACTTTTATTCATTAAGGATGCATTAAATTTATCAAAGTGACAATGAAAATACATGCAAATAAATGCTGTTCATTGAACTTTCTATTCATCAAAGAATCCATAAAAAAATAAATGTATCATGATTTCCACAAGCAAATCATCATATTAGAATGATTTCTGAAGGATCATGTGACACTGAAGACTGGAGTAATGATGCTGAAAATTCAGCTTTGAATCACAGGAATAAATAATAATAAACTTTATTTTATAAAGTTAAATTATAATAATAATAAATAAATTAAATAAAGAATAAATTGCTATATTTATTCAAGGCTATATTCACACAGAAAACAGCTATTTTAATTTGTAATATTTAGCAATATTACTGTTTTTACTGTATTTTTTGATTAAGTTAATGCAGTCTTGGCAAACAAAAGATACTTCTTTCAAAAACTTTAAAATGGTTGTCAATTAGCACTGCATTATTCATATACGTTATTGTCAATAAATACCTTGAGATGGCTTGAAAAACACATAAACCATATCTTGTCGCAATCGATTTGTTTCTGCATTTTATTCAGCTGCTGCTAACTGTTGAAAACCATTTTGGACATTCTGCGAGAGAGCGCCCTCTGGCTTCCAGTATGAATGAAACATAATACAGGAGAGTGAGCGCTCTTTCAGAAACCCTCCACATTCCCTAGCTCCAAACAACAGCACAAATAAATGCAATAGAATAGAGAGCTATGAAACTTAAGTTTTTCAGTTAAGTAGGTTTTTATTCAGGTAAGAAATACTACCGAAATTAAAGTAATCAAATGTAAAAAAAAAAAAAAAAAAAAAAAAAACACATCCAGTGTTATTTTACATTGGCTACATTCATTTCTGTATTCTTTATTGTAAATATTAAATACAGATTTATTCTTACCATTAAGGTTATAAAACGTATTCAGTCAAGAGCAGAAAGTGATTTTCTTTGTCTTTTGTTCTTTAAATAACATGACAGACAGCAGCAGGAATATTGGACTGCTGTCCCTTTAAAGCGGAACTCAGTAAGATTTGCGAAGCTCCCCCTACAGGTTCCTTCAGTGAATCACACTGTCGTAAATAGTCCAAGCGTAGCTCTGGACTACGACTACAACGCTCACCAGCGCAGTAGTTTTGCAAATACAGTACAAGAAATCTCGATGGAGGTGGGTAATTTTCGAAATTGTCTTATAAAGTCATAATATCTAATTGTTTTTGAATTACCGTAAAGCATTTTGTCACTCTCGCGTGAACGTGAACATGAGGCGAGATTGTGTCGGGTCGGCGAAGCTCAACTTGCAAGTGCTGTTTTCTGGCGTAGACGTGCCAGAGGGGGTTAGTGCACACCTCAAACACCACTACAAGTCAATTAACCATCGTAAGGACTTAGAAAACTATTTATGAAGGTAAAAAAAAGTTACTTAGTTCTGCTTTAAGAGTTTATGACCCAATACTGTTACACAATATGCGTTCTCTTTCTTAGCTATTTAACGATCCAAAACTGACTGTGTTTATCTGAATAATAGTTCTTTATGTATTTGATGATGTCAGCCTCAGACGATTCTGGATTTGACTGCTGTACAGAACCTGTTTGAAGATCAACTTGAATAACTTGTATCACTCATTTTAAGACATTATAAACTACAGCATTAATTACAAGATTTTCAGCCACCATCACTCATACTAACATACTGTAGCAATCCACAAAATAATTAAAGCTCTCCAAATAAGCATGGATAACCACCTAGATCAGTAATTCTCACTATTCCTTCCAAGTAAGCCACACCAGCAGGATAAAGTCAACAAGCAAGACACCACAATAAAAAACACGCAAGGAAATACACTGTAAAAAAGGAATGTGATTTTAACGGTAAAATATTGTAAAAATGCTATGGGAAAAAAAAATTGTAAATAGGTTAACAGTAAGTTCCCGTACTTTATACAGGGAAAAACTGTAAAAGCTCTTACCAGACATTTTATGTCATTTTCACAGAAAAATGCTGTAAATTAAAAAAAAAAAAAAAAATTAAATAAAAAAGAACAAATCAATGTATAATTTACATTCAAAAAAAGTGTAAACTGATATTCCCACAATTCCCTGCGTGACACTCCACATTTGAAAGTATTTTGTTTAAAAAAATCATGTTTCTTAATAGTTTTTGTTATCAGTTATGTACATTAGGGTTTTATGTTACAACTTCTGTTGTTTAATGAATGTTTATTGCATTATGTAAGCGTTGTGGGTTACCATGATGGTGTTTTGCGTTTGTGTAAATGACACTGTGCACATTCTCTATATTAATATATAATTCAGCTCGTGGAAAATCTACTTGTGATGAACTCTGATTTTGATCAAATAAATGCAGATTTGATGAGCATAGGAGACTTCTTTCAAAAATACTAAAAATAGTAATAATAAAAATAGAGTGCTTTAATATAAGTTGTAAGAGCTAAATAAAGTACTCTATCATTTGTGATGTGAAACTAACTGACTACCTACCTGCATGGTGTGTGATGTCATGTAGGGGTAACACCCCTTCTTTGCTGGGGTTTATTTTAACCCTTTATTCAGTATAGTTTATGACGACTGTACAAGGGCATTATGTAATGTATGGACTATTTTACACCAGGGTTATCTTTTATACAGTACAGCTTATTGCTACTGTACTGGGGCGTTAGGATCCACTCAGGTGATAGGTTGATCAGACCCACTGGCCTCTCTAAAGCCTCTCTAACACCTCTTCCTGCAGCTACCCAGCCTCCCATCCAAATAGAGATTGGGCTCAACCCTGCTTAGCTTCAGTGGGTGTGCAGGTGAAAGCTTCAGGTTGACCTCTGCAGGGCTTCTTAAGCATCTTTCCAACCATAGACCCTCTTACGTAGAAATAATTGTGGAGTTATTTAATCCTCCTCTGCTGAGATCTGGAGAGATCTGTAGCCTTATTTCTAAAACATTGCACAGAAACCATCCTAAATGTGATCTTACGATCAATTGTCAGATGTGCGTATGTGTGATTCATAGAACATACACACAGAAAACGAGCCCCTCTCTTTCAGATGTGAAATCTATAAATAGCAAATGATCTTGAACTTGCACCCAGTTTCTGTTCTCCACTTTGTAAACGACACCTATTTAATTTCATTTACATATAAAAGTCCTAATCCTTTAAAGGTGCCCTAGAACCAGTTTTAACAAGATGTAATATAAGTCTAAGGTGTCCCCTGAACGTGTCTGTGAAGTTTCAGCTCAAAATATCCCATAGATTTTTTTAATTAATTTTTTTAACTGTCTACTTTGAGCCATAATTATATATGCACCAATTCAGTGCGCGGCCCCTTAAAATCTTGCGCTCCCCCGCCCCCAAGCTCTCGACTGCCTTAACCAGCATAAACAAAGTTCACACAGCTAATATAACCCTCAAAATGGATCTTTACAAAGTGTTCGTCATTCATGCTGCATGCATGCATTGGATCATGTGAGTATAGTATTTATTTGGATGTTTATATTTGATTCTGAATGAGTTTGATAGTGCTCCGTGGCTAAAGCTACACTGTTGGGGAGATTTATAAAGAATGAAGTTGTGTTTATGAATTATACAGACTGCAAGTGTTTAAAAATGAAAATAGTGATGTGGCTCTCTTGTCTCCGTGAATACAGTAAGAAACTATGGTAACTGTAACCACATTTAACAGTACATTAGCAACATGCTAACGAAACATTTAGAAAGACAATTTACAAATATCACTAAAAATATCATGATATCATGGATCACGTCAGTTATTATTGCTCCATCTGCCATTTTTCGCTATTGTTCTTGCTTGCTTACCTAGTCTGATGACTCAGCTGTGCACAGATCCAGACATTAATACTGGCTTGTCTAATGCCTTGAACATGGGCTGGCATATGCAAATATTGGGGGCGTACATATTAATGATCCCGACTGTTACGTAACAGTCGGTGTTATGTTGAGATTCGCCTGTTTTTCTGAGGTCTTTTAAACAAATGAGATTTACATAAGAAGGAGGAAACAATGGTGTTTGAGACTCTGTATGTCATTGTGTACTGAACTCTTGTTATTCATCTATGCCGAGGTAAATTCAATTTTTCATTCGATGGCACCTTTAATTTAGAATGGCGAGCTGCAAGAATAGCTTAGATTTCCAAAAACCTGCAGTAATCTGACAAGAAAAAGTGCATACGTCTGTTCAGACCCTGATGTGGCGCTAAGCACTTTTCCACGTCAAAGACCGTTTTTATAAATATGAGCGTTGGCATGGATTTAAGCGTACGCACACATGATCAAATCTGTGTGTATGCACACTTTATAAACGAGGCTCTTAATGTCTTCTTTTATCTTCAGTTGATTCCATCTAAGGCTATGGCTGAAGTCAATTGTTGCTCTTGTGTTTCTGTTTGTCTCTTTTTTTCTGTTCTCTTCTTTCCTTCAGTGATTTTCCTTGTTAACAGGCTTGTTAATGCTGAGATGATTCTATAAATAATATATAAAGATTTTCTGGTTTATTTCTTTTCTCTTGGCTGACATGTGGCATTGCTATGGCCTGCTTGTGGCTCAGATCTGGTAAACAGGAGCAGTCCGCCCAAGTGCCATTATTCCACGCCACATGTGGCCCAATCATCATACCACTCGTGGCAGATGTGGGACGGATTCGGGCCGGCACAAAGATGCTAACTGGGGAGTGTCATTTGGAATTCATTTATAGTTATTTTTATTAAAATATATGTTGATAATGATTAAACATTTCAGTGGCCTCCAAAGGCACCTTTTTAGGTAGCCTATATAAAGGGATGGATTGTGTATGCATGTGTGTGTGAGAAAGAAAGTCTCTCTCTCTCATCCAATACTACAATGATATAAATAATTTAATGAATAATGCCTATTTTAGTACTCTTTAAAACAATAAATAAAAATGTTTAAGGTACAGTAGCCCCATATATATATATATATTATACACATATATTATAGGACAGCTATATTTATCAAAACAATATCAAAACAAATAATCTTTAAAAAAATTTACACACATTATTTTGGTAACTTGGAGTCCAGTCATGAAAATAATCAAGATCAACAAAATACGCCAACATTAGCCACAATTTTTTTCTATTTCTCTTAATGAGGGCAAAAAAGACTGTCTTCTTTGGCCACAGCAGAGTGACTGAAATCTGCTGACTGCAGCATTCATCATACATTTGTCACTGCAAACTACTGACTTGCAAAACTGAGCTGCCCAACACACACAGACACACACACAAACACACATCTGTAATGTCCCTTGGGAGAATGTTATGGGCTCACTGCAGTGCTCCTGTTTCGCCCTCCCTCCCTCCATCCTCACTGCACTGCTGTAATGGAATATCGATCGCTGCTTTTGCCGCAGTGTTTAAAAGGAGAGGAAGATTGCACTCAAGGTCATCACTATGGCAACTTAAAAATGAGATGGACTGTCACTGGACTGTTGTCATAAAAACAGGTCACGTAAGTCAAATGTGTGTGATGTGAAAATGAGAGGACACAAAAGATGAAACTAGGCAATAAGTCATGTTACTTTCCCATGAGCAACCATTAAATAAATAACAGACTTAAAAAGGTATCATACAGGCTGAGCATTTTATTGCACTTCCCATTCATTGACACAACAGAAGCAAGTTGTAAAATAAGAGACAATAAACAAATTTCCATAAAATGAGAACATAGATATATATATATATATAAAAAAAAACATCCACTGGGAATATTGGCATTAGAAACTGATTACATTGAATAGCAATAATCTGTCTTTGCTGACGCATGCGGTTATTAAATCATGCATGCGCTAGCTGTCCTAACAAGACTGATGTAACAATTTATGAGCTAAGTATAGCCTAAGACAAATGATCATGTAATGACTGGTACCCTATATATATCAAAGAAACTCAAGACAGTACATTCCTGTTGTCTGATTTTTTTTTTTCTCTCGCTATTTTGGATGAGCTAGCATAACCTTTTGATCAAAAGCTACTCCTTATACTTGTCCACGAGGATATGAAAAAACTGAAAATCTTTAAAGGGATAGTTCACCCAAAAGTTAAAATAATCAAAAAATCATCATTTACTCACCCTCATGTCATTCCCCCCCCCAAAAAAAAAAAAAAAAGTTCAGCAGAACATAAAAAAAAAAAGATTTTGAAAAATGTCTTTTTTGTCCATTCAATGAAAGTCAATCGGAACCAATGTTGTTTTGGACCCTGTTTCTTTCATTTTGGAAAAAAACTTCAAAATTATCTTCTTTTGTGTTCCAGTTTGGAACTCCCAAGATTTGGGTAAACTCTGCCTTTAAGGATAGTATAACTTGAAATAGTTTTTACTACTAAACTGCATTTTTGCTTTAGGTCACAGTGCATTTAGTTTGTGCTTTGAGGATATTTTGGAAATAAATAATGTAACAAATAAACATGATATTCAATTGGTACCAGTAAAGGCATTTGAGGTGTTTTAATGTGCTTGATCTGTCTTGGGTGAATTCAGTTTAACAGTCTTCTTTGCTGGCCAATCTGTGCGTAAACTAATATTGTCAAATTAGTGCAACCAATATGTGGCAATGTAAATGATGAGGCAAGACATTTTCGGTTAGCATGAGCCAAAAGGTCAAAGGTGAGAGGTTTAAACAGGTTCCATGAGCAGCTCATCCATGTCAGACGACTCCAGTTCATGAAAGGCCGCATGAGACCCGATAACAACTAGCGTAGCACCTGAATAAAAAGAATCCGAGAGTTTCAGAAAGACTGTTTGGGGAAAAACACAGAAGTACAATGAGATGAAGGTGAAAAACTCACCTAGTATCCAGAACACAGCAGATCCTGCCCCTGCGAGCCAGAACACAGGGAAGGACACCCCTCCGGCTAAACCTAACTGGTGTCCCTGAGTCAACTCACGACCTGAGAGAAAGGAATGAGCGAGTTTGCTCAATAGGTCATTAGAGCACTTACACCCTAACATCAAATATTCAGCACTTAAACTCTAGCACTTTAAGCAAACAGATCAAATGACGTAACTCAGGCTATGTCTATATATATTTTTTTTTCAATACAAAGCATAGAAAGCAACAGTTTCCGTCATTCAAGGACCAGAAAGGTAGTAAAGACATCGTTAAAACAGTTGATGTGACTACAGTGGTTCAACCTTAATTTTATGAAGCAACGAGAATACTTTTTGTGCGTAAAAACAAAACAAAAATAACTTTATTCAACAATTACTTCTCTACCCTGTTAAGACTCATACGCAGTGAACGCAGTTCAGAGCATCCGTGTTCTAAGTCCGCATGCCAGCTCCTGTGTCAGCATCACACGCATGCATCGTGCTGCTCACGTGAACAGCGGTCGGCCAATACTGAGCCGACGTTCGGACGTAAACACAGAAGCGCTGAACTGCGTTCACTGCGTCAACTGTGTACGAGACTGACAAGGAAGAGAAGAAATTTATATTTACTACTTTTTTTTTTTCTATAGAGGATCATCAAAAATATCTTGATTTGTGTTCCAAAGATGAACGAAGGTCTTACGGTTTGGTGAGTAATTAATGACAGAAATTTCATTTCTGGGTGAACTAACCCTTTAATCACCAATCCAAAGTATGGCCTAAAACGCACTTCTGCAGGACAGCAATTGCAAGGTGTTTGTTTGTCATTTTTGCAGGAATGCAATATAAAGATTGTACAAAGTAAGATTTATCTTTAGCCATACTATGAAAGTGAAAAGCACATACTGTAGTAAGCACATACTGGTATAACCAGATATCTATCTGTAAAATATGTGTCAAATGACTAAACAACAAACATGCATCACTGTTTTCAAATATCTTTGTTTTCATTGTCCCCACAGCAACACAAAAACAGCATTTTCAAATTTATCCACTTGGGAGTGTCTTCAAAAAACTCTTTTTCAGTGTGGACGGAAGGCCAAAATGTAGAGTAAAAAAATGCATTTTCAAATGTATCTGGATTAATGTAGACGATGTATCCTCATATAGCCTTATATACTAAATCTCACTCTCTTACCAAAAACGACCAGCTTCTTTTCCAGTGTTTTCAAGTGGATTATATAGAAGGCACCAGCAAACACTCCCAAAGCAATCAAGAGCATCGGGGAACTGATACTGAAGGAAGAAAGGACAGAGAAAACTGTAAATCAGCTATTTATTTGAACACCTTAAAAATTCCCCTGAATGTTTATTCTGTTAAATGACTTCTAGATTGCTGAGTGAATGTGGACCTTCAGAGAAACTTAAACACACACCCATGTTGTGTACATAAGAACAGAGGCTCGTCAAGCGTCTTTGTTTCTATTACACTGGAGCCTTTTATGTCATTTGAAGAAGTTGCATAAAAATAAAATCAGACTGCTAAATATTACCTCATTTGTACTCAAAATTCAAGGTGATTTCAGGAAGTAGTTCCTTACATGCAGTAGAGGATGAGACCCAGGAAGATGAAGGTGTAGTTGCTGTGATAGGTGTTCATGTTCCTCACCACACGCTGGCACAGCTCTCCAAAATTCCGAGGTTTGGAGAACTTGCGCTGATCTACAAAGCCGGCCCATGGACGGATGGACTTTCGCCTGCGGTCCACCCAATCCTTAACCACAGTACCAGACAGACCTTTGGGCAGCCAAAGCCTGATGTCCGAGACAGAGAGGAAAATAGAATTACCATAGTACTAATATAATTATTTAAAAAAAAAAAAAAAAAAGTGTCATAATAACACAGATAAGGGTAATAACTCATCACATTTGACCATGCGTAATTCAATATAATGACAAACAAGAAAGGAAACGAAAAGAAGTTACTAAATGTATATTTAAATGGTGATAGACTCACCTCCCCATGACTCCTGCCCCAGGAAGCTGTTCTGCCTCACTGCTGAAGGGGTCACTTGCTTTTCCATCCATATCAAGGTGTCTAATAACACACAGATCTTAATTAACAGGAATATATTACTACTTTAACTGTTAAAGTATCTAGTTAATTTCCAATGTAGTCAAGAAGATCCACTGCATATACTATACAGGTACACTATACATATACCAGTGTATTTATGCAGTTTTGGGTAAGTTACTCTAAAAAAGTAATTAACTACTAGCTACTAATTACATCTTGGACAATGTAATTAGATTACTGTACCGATTACTCTCTCTAAAGAGTATTGCACTGCTTTAGTTATTACTTTCTAAATCGCATATCAACCTCGACCAGTCGAACAATACAAGGATAGACATGAAACTGCTCTTTTATTTTTTTTAAATAAATAATATAAAATTGAATAAATTTAAAGGGATGTTACATTAAAACATACATTTTAACATTAGACGTTACATTATTATGTCTACTATTGTTTTATATAGAATTCTTCCATAGACTATAGTTTATACAGTATTTAATGCAATTACATCAAACGTAACTGTAATTAAATTACAGAAAAAAATATGAGTAATACCTTACTCTACTTTTTCAAGGAAAAAAGTAATTAAATTACAGTAATTGATTACTCAGAAATAGGGTTGCAAAGGGGCGGAAAGTTTCCAGTAAATTTCCGGAAACTTTCCACGGGAATTTAACCTGGGGAATTTTGGAAATATTCCAATTTGGAAGCTTAACAGGAATTTATGGGAATTAATTTGAAATTTTGGGAAATGTATATAAATTTATAATATTTATATAAAATGTATCATATAAAAACAAATATAAACATTTTGTTTGGTCATAACATGAAATAACAGTTAATTATTTTTCACATTCAATTAATTCTAATTTATGTAAAAATAAATATATTTTTATTGCAGCAATTGTTATTTATTTAAGTGTCACATGATCCTTCAGAAATCATTCTATGATTTGATACTCAGTTATTGTCAATGTTGGAAACAGTTGTGCTGCTGAATATTTTTTGGGAACCTGTAATACTATTTTCAGGATTCATTGATGAATAAAAAGTTAAAAAGAACAGAATTTATTCAAAATATAAATCTTTTCTAACAATATCATTTTAAAGGTGCCATCGAATGAAAAATTGAATTTACCTTGGCATAGTTGAATAACAAGAGTTCAGTACATGGAAATGACATACAGTGAGTCTTAAACACCATTGTTTCCTCCTTCTTATATAAATCTCATTTGTTTAAAAGACCTCCGAAAAACAGGCAAATCTCAACATAACACCGACTGTTACGTAACAGTCGGGATCATTAATATGTATGCCCCCAATATTTGCATATGCCAGCCCATGTTCAAGGCATTAGACAAGGGCAGCCAGTATTAACATCTGGATCTGTGCACAGCTGAATCATCAGACTAGGTAAGCAAGCAAGATCAATAGCGAAAAATGGCAGATGGAGCGATAATAACTGACATGATCCATGATATCATGATATTTTTAGTGATAAATTGTCTTTCTAAATGTTTCGTTAGCATGTTGCTAATGTACTGTTAAATGTGGTTAAAGTTACCATCGTTTCTTACTGTATTCACAAAGACAAGAGCCGTCGCTATTTTCATTTTTAAACACTTGCAGTCTGTATAATTCATAAACACAACTTCATTCTTTATAAATCTCTCCAACAGTGTGTAATGTTAGCTTTAGCCACGGAGCACTATCAAACTCATTCAGAATCAAGTGTAAACATCCAAATAAATACTATACACACATGATCCGGTGCATGCATGCAGTATGCATGACGAACATCTTGTAAAGATCCATTTGAGGGTTATATTAGCTGTGTGAACTTTGTAAATGCACTGTATAATAGTCGAGAGCTCAGGGGGGCAGGGAGCGAGAGGATTTAAAGGGGCCGCACACGCTTAATCGGTGCATAGTTAATGATGCATAGAAAAATCTATGGAGTATTTTGAGCTGACACTTCACAGACACATTCAGGGGACACCTTAGACTTATATTAAATCTTGTAAAAACTGGTTCTAGGGCACCTTTAATATCACTTTTTATCAATTTCATCCTTCATCCTTGCTGAATAAAAGTATTAATTTCTTTCAAAAAAAAAAGAAAGAAAAAATGACTGAACCCAACATTTTGAACGGTAGTGTATATTGTTACAAAAGATTTCTGTTTAAATAATTGCTGTTCTTTAAATTTTCATTCATCAAAAAATCCTGAAAAAAGTATCACAGGTTATAAAAAATATTTGATTGATTTCTGAAGGATCATGTGACACTGAAGACTGAAAATTCAGCTTTGCATTACAGAAATAAATTTATGTATATCAAAATAGAAAACCATTATTTTAAATTGTAGTTGTTTCACAATATTACTGTTTTTTCTGTATTTTTGATCAAATGTGATCAAATTGCCATATTGTATCTATTATACTATTATATTATTAAATTACTATAGTCCTCAAAGGTGCAGGAGGTCCTAATTCATATCGAAAACTTGTATATCACTTAGTAAGAGGCACAAGAAACCTTCAAAGTGGGAAACAGGAGTATAAAAAGATCTCTTTAGCAAAATAAATTCTCATATGATTGATGAGGAAAAGAAAAATCAATTAAATAATCATTCTAAATGTCTTAAATGACATCATGTGAGCTAATGGAAAGTTGATGTCACTCATGGGCTGGTACAGAAACTCTGAATCCACAACGAGAAAGAATCCGGATCAACAAGTTTGTTAAGCTGCTGCATTACGTCAGATTTGTCCAAAACATATTAAATTATGACATTATACCATTTAGCAACATGTTATTTTTTGACGGGCTGGTACAAAAACACTCCCCAAAAGTTTGTTTATCAAATCTGTAACGGAAACTAGCACGCTCTCTTAAATAACGTTGATTTCCCTCAACTATAAAAAATAAAATAAAATAAAGGTCAGCTTTAAGAAGCGACAGTAAGTTTAGATATTACTAAAACGGCACACAGAGAAGGAAATAAATCCTAAAACAAAATTCTTACTCACAGTACTTTCCGTAGATGTGTCCAGTGTGTTGATGCTCGGCGGATATGATGTGGTTAGCCAGCAGTGACGTTGACGATCTTCTTCTGTAGACGTAATCATGAGTCGAACTGACGACTGCCTCCTAGTGACATGGAGCAAACCAACAAGGCAGTATATTTTTATATGATAAACTACAGTAGTCAACATTTGAAGTGGATAAAAAATTCATAAAAGTTGTCCTAAGAACTAAGTTGTCATAATAAGAAGGTTTTAGGACGATTTTGATGAAAGGTTTTGATCCACTTCAAATGCTAACTACTATAGCCTATATTAAATGATGGTGAATTATCATATTGTATATTATTTTATGCTACACTTATCATTGTAATATTATATATCTGTTAGAAGTTATGTCATAGGCCATCTAGGAAGGCTAATAATTTATATGTGTCTTAGAAAAGAGGTTTTAAAATGGATAGAAGAGGACTTTCTGTTTTACAACATAAATTACACACTGCCATATGTCATTTTTGTAAACGTTAATTGCTAAAACTTTGCTGCATGGCTTACAACTATTACAAGGATTACAAGCCTTTGACTTATATTGTATTAATGGTATGTTGAAGGTCAAATGGCTTAAAAATTGTATAAATTGTTTCTGGTTTTGTATTTCCAGAGGTATATTTAAAAATGATTTCCTACTGAGATGTGATTTCACTGTTTCCAGACTACCAATCAAACTATCTTCCTTTCATCAGCAGATTTTGTTATATTGGAAGTTAGTAAACCACAACTTTACTCCACAGAGAATCCCCATATGGAACAATAGATTTATCTCGATACAAGTCTCTATGCGTTCTTGATTGGCTTGAAAAAGGTGTTTGGTCAGTTCTTCATTTAATGGATGAAAATGGAAGATTGTTATCTTTTAAAGATTTTTGTTCTATAGTTTGCAGTGTGAACGCAAACAATTTGAGCGAGTTTTAAATGCCATTCCAAAAAGTTTTATAAATTTGGTAAATAACACTTCTGTCAACATGCCAGATGGACCTTGTGAACTCCCATCCCTTTTCTTCAATGGAAATGACCTCAGGGCAATGCTTCCCAACAAAATTCCATATTATATCCGACACTTCTGTATCATAACAGTGTTTTGCAAGTTTATGATAAATCATCTGTAAAAAAAAAAAAAAAAAAAATGCTGTTGGATGACAAAAAAAATTAATTTTTTTATTAATGTAATGTTGATTCTGGGGAAATTTTTCATTCATAAATGCAAATGTATATGAAGACAAACCTTATTTTTCTGTATTCAAAAGAGACTTTATTTGTAATTACTTTCCATCATTGGAATGTATGAACATGAAAACGGCCCAGAAATTTGCTGGAATAATAAGAGACCTTGATCTCTTAGAAGAGGAATGAAGAGACCCCTTCTTACTATTTATTTATTTATTTATTTATTTATTTATGTGTAATTTTCTTTTATTAATATTTATTTAACTGATATGTGCCTTGCTTGATACTTATTTAAAGGATTAGTTCACTTTCAAATTAAAATTTCCTGATAATTTACTCACTCCCATGTCAACCAAGATGTCCATGTCCTTCTTTCTTCAGTCGAAAAGAAATTAAGGTTTTTTATGAAAACATTCCAGGATTTTTCTCCATATAGTGGACTTCAATGGACCCCAATGGTTGAAGGTCAAAACTACAGTTTCAGTGGAGCTTCAAAGCGTTCTACACGATCCCAGATGAGAAATAAGGGTCTTATCTAGCAAAACCATCGCTCATTTTCTAAAAAAAAAAATTAAACATTTTATACGTTTTAACCATAAATGCTCATCTTGAACTAGCTTTGAACTAGTTTGAACTAAAGTTTGAACTAAATTCTCATATACAATATGCAAGTATATAAAAATTAGTTCAAACTTTAACCTGTGGAGGGCAGTAATACACTTAGCAGTGTCTACACTGCCGGAATTCTAATAGAGAAGAAGAAGAGAGCTAGTTCAAGATGAGCATTTATGGTTAAAATGTATATAATTTTTAATTTTTTTTAGAAAATGAGTGATGGTTTTTCTAGATAAGACACTTATTCCTCATCTTGGATCGTGTAAAACGCTTTGAAGCTGCACTGTAACTAATTTTGACCTTCATCCGTTTGGGGTCCATTGACGTCCACTATAAGGAGAATAATCCTGGAATGTTTTCATCAAAAACCTTAATTTGAAGAAAGAAGGACATGAACATCTTGGATGACATGGGGGTGAGTAAATTATCAGAAAATTTTAATTTGAAAGTGAACTAATCCTTTAACAATTTTTTTAATGCCATTGTAGGTGTATATTTTGTTTGTTTTGTTCTTTATGTTCAATAAAAATAAATAAATAAATAAATAAATAAATAAATAAAACTACTACAAGGATGTAAGTTTTCGTGCTTGACAAATTGGACACCCGTTGTTGTCGTCATGAAGTAGCTTGTCCGCAGCCTATGTTTTTAAAACAAATGAATTTAACTCTGTTATAAAAGCGATTCCTGATGGATTAATTTGTCTGATGAAAGCTTCCCTTACCCATGAGTCACGCTCAAAACAACTCTCACAGTTATGTTTGGGAGGTGTTTCACTTTTAAGTAAAGAATGTAATAATACATTTATTCGTCAACTTTCTCAATCTCGAAACTCAATTTCTCCAAAAAGGGAAATTTTTGGGGGGTTCTAAAATAGATAACAGTCAGTGGAGGAAAACATGGTTATTAACATATAAATATTGTTTACCCAATAAAGTGAAAGAAATGCATTTTAAAATTTTGCATAATATATACCCTCATAATGCTCCTGTGTCCAAATTTTGTGATGTAGCTGATATATGCACCTTCTGAAAGAAAGTGAAGATATTTGTCATTTATTTTTCTCATGTAATGTTTCATCACTTTTCTGGAAAGATCCGAGTTCCTATTGTTTTTCTAAAGTTAATATGAACTGTAATTTACACATTAAGGATGTTGTTTGCATTTTTGAAAACCAAAACAATTTTTTAGAATCTACAGTTAAATTTCTTTGTTGTGGCAAAATTCTATTTTCACAAAGGTTTCTTAAGAAAAAACCTACTTTTATAGATTTCTTATGTGAAGTAGAACATTTAATTAAATCACTAAGAGTAATTGATAATAAAAAAGTAATTATTTTTTGAAGAGATATGATGAGATCTTTCATGTACTGTGATTAATACTTAATACTTTTTTTAATCCTCTTTTCTTTCTTTGTTCTGTTCCTTTCCTTTGTTCCTTAAAAAAAGTTATTTCAATGTATCTTTCTCTTTTAACAATTATTGTCAATTTATTTTGTTTCTCTTCCATATGTTCAGATGACTTCGGATGTATTGTTGATACATTCTGTGATGCTGTGATGCATTCTATTTCATTAATGTCATCTATAAATTGTTTGCCATAAAAAAAAAAAATTCTAGTGTAGGAATGGCTGTGTGTAATTTATTTCGTAAAAACAAAACGAAAGTATGAGTAGCCTAATGTAAATAACAAATTATTTTGCTAAAAAAAAAAGGTTATACTACTAAAAAAAAAATGAAGAGCTTCATTTCGAATCTCTTTTGTGTCTCTAATTTCCCCTTCCCAATATGGCGACATTCTGCGCAAGATATCTCATAAACATGACAAGTGACTGGTTTGTTGACTGGAACCCTCGATCTACAAATAATATGCGAGCCATTTTCCTCCAAATACACATGTGAGGATCTGCGACTGCGCGGGGAGGGATCCGTCCACACAGCGTTGTTTTTCCATTTGAGTAGTGGGTGGTATGTGGAAGGGTTACCGCAAGGGTGTAATCTCAATCCAGATACATAGTTTGATACAGGTAAGATTTTTTAGCTAAAATATGCGCGTTTTATTCATAAAGCAAAATATGAAAACAAAACAAACTGACGGGGAAAACCAAACCTTGTTGTTATAAAGAACACATTTCCTTCCGGACGCTAATACACGATGATGTTAAAAATAAGTGCACTCATGTGCTGTGTGTAGTATGTGCGTGTGTTTTTATTTCACATCGAGTGTTTTTGGTGCAGTGTGATGTCAGGTCAGCTCAAGGAAAAATCTAGTAAACAGAAGCGGAAGTCAGCAGCTGCTGGAATGTCAGCTGACGCAACCATCATACACAAACAATTGAACATCGTCTCAACCATAGTATTCGTTCATAGAATTGAACGATGTTTGTGTAGATTTAGTAGTTAAACATAATTTAACGTCTTTTCTCATTTCGGTTTCAGGGCTTCTGTTCTCTCATCTCAAACGTGACATTACATAAGGAGGACACGTGACCCTGCGCGAGAGGAACGTTTGACAGCAGTTGGAACGACTGAGGGTTGGTCACCACAGAAACGCTTTTCGCATCAAAATAACTGGGCTGTTTCCACTTCGAACGTGTAAATATATCTTTCTATGTTGATTTTGTATCAATTGGAGACACAAAAACTGTATTTTGATGTTTTATTGAACTGTTATTTGAATCCAAAATCGATCCTGATAGCTAGCTAACATATGTGAGATTTAGCGAGGGCTGCGTTTCTCGAAGGCATTGCCAACTTAAAGGGGTCATATATTTTGTACAAGTTAATATGATTCTTTAGGGTCTAAATGAAAAGTTTGTAATGTACTTTAATTAAAAATTCTCATTAGTATTGTAAGAAAACACTAATTTTACCTGGTCAAAAACAGCTCTTGGGAAACGCAGCCCTGCACTGTTCTTCTATATAAAAATGTTATTTTATCATTTTGAAAGCGTGTCTATTTGCGTGTTTTGACCAGTAATAGTTGTCATTTTTTAACCTTTTAATTATGTAATAACTAACACTTGTTATTTATGTTTGCTCATCTTTATCAGGTCACATTTAGACATTTCTTCATGGCTTCAGCGCAGTGCACAAGATATTCCCTGTACTGGGAGGAGACTGAGTGCATGAGCTACTATGAGATGCTGTCCCTCCATGAGATCTTTGAAATCGTGGGCTCCCAACTCACAGAAACTGATGTTGAGGTTTTGTCCTTTCTCCTCGATGAAGCCTATCCTGGAAAACATCCCCTCGATCCAAAGGGATGGGCTGATGATTTACCTCCAGGGCCTGATGGATCTCCACAGGGTAATTCTCCATGTCCTCGGCTTCTGAAGACATGGCGAAGAATACAGCCCCAGAATGAGCCGTGCCCCGTCGCCTGTCGCCATCGACCCAAGAGTGGCGTTGAACTGCTCTTGGAGTTGGAGAGGCGAGGGTACTTGAGCGAGGGAAACCTCAGACCTTTATTGCAGTTGCTGCGGATTCTGACACGGCATGATGTCCTGCCATTTGTCTCACAAAAGAAAAGAAGAACAGGTGAGTATCAGCTTTAACACTACAGTAGACTGTAGTAGTAAGCCAGTAATGTTTATGGTAAGATACTGATGTGTCACCTGTGCTGTTAGTGTCTCCAGAGCGAGAGAAGATAGACTACCCAGAGGTGGATACCAGACGGGATGCACAAATCAGCTCAAACACCGATATGCCATCCTTTGAAAACACACAAGATCACCAGTGGAGAGCAGGTGAGCAGAAATTGCAGCTAAAAACTCAGCACATTCATTTATTAAAGTTTTTTTTTTTCTGCTTTTTTAAGATTTTGTCTCTGTTTTTCAACCTTTTTGGCAATATAATATAATATCATATATAACAAAACAGGTGTTGTTGGCAGGTTGATTCAAAATGTTTAATCAAGTCAAGTTTTTCCACACTCTTTTTAACAAAAAAAAAAAAAAAGATTAAAGAGTAATATTTAATCATTTTCATTTATATGCACCAATATAACAATGTAGTAGTGTAGTTTTAAAGGGTTGTGAAACCCCCTATTTCAGCACAAGTTAGTTCTCACTACAGTTTTGGAAAATGCTACAAAAGTGGGGATGGTAAGCCAAGGAGAAGAGGGGAGACTGACATCACAACAGGGGTTTTATTTTGCTCTCATTTGATTAAAAGTGTCAAAGATTCCCGGAAATTCATGCTGTATTCACCATTACACCCAACAAAACTAACATATAGCCTATTATACATGTTTTGTAAGCTCACCATAAATTACACAAATACATACATATCCTGTGACGGCTATAATTTAATGCACAGCCGTTCGCATGTGAACTCTGCATTGAAAATGTATATGAACACACTGTTGCATCTTCAATAACTTTTTAGGGTTTTTTGCTATGTATTGTAAGACCTTTGATCGGTTATGGGGCCGTAAAACCAGTTACAGCCACAATGTGGATGAATCGCATATGTGTCAAAGATTCTTGATCAATGGAAAAACTCTTACAAAGTGAAAACAAACATTAGACATTTTTGATCCATTAATGCATCTCTCACTTACTATATGCAATCTCACAGTTTGAAGGTCCTGTCATGGGAAATCAACGTGATGTTCTGAATAATTAACCAAGACATCTTCTAAAAGGATAAGGACAACCAGTCTCATGAATAATTATGAGACAACGATGAGTCATGATGTACTATATGGTAGAAAAAATGTCATCCTGTGACATTAACACGAAGACTATTTTAAAGCAGAGAGATGAAAAGAGTGCATAAAACCTTAAAATTAACTAATTTTATCCTACAATTAAAACTAATGGACGGTAACATTGTCTTCTGTGATGTGCAACACACATAACTGTTAAAATCTCAGAAAATTTAGTTAATTGTTTCATGACCCTTTAATAAAACATTTTAATTCATGAAAAATATCATATGGAGACTTCTGTAAACATTTTTAGTGATGACGGATAAAAATTGTTGAATGAAGTTTTTAATCACTTCATTGACACTCAAGCCCAAAGTATACTTAGGTTTTTACGCGTACACTATGGTCCGTGTACAGTGCATGTGATGCAAAACTAGTCACCAGAATAGTATGCATGTACTCTACGTGCGGCCAGATTTTTGTAACCGCGCATACTTTGTATTTTGTTTTGCACTAATCAGTGTTTTACAGTTTGAACAAGGGTTGTGATGGTACCAAAATTCAAGTAGATGGTGCCAATACCAGTACATTTTCACAATTCTCGTTACCAATTTCAGTAAAACTGTTGCAAATATTTTAACTATTTGAAAATAAAAATATTAATCTAAGTGAGTTTATTATTTATAATGATAATTATAAGTAAATAATACATTTAAACATGTAGTTGTAACATTGTAACAAGGTTACTTGTACAAGTAAAATGAAGGACAAAGAAACACATTACAGAGAACAAGTGATGGGTCTATTAGTTTGCATTTTATTATTAGTTTGAGAAAGTATCATGAATTAATAACTCTTTATTTATTGGCATGTGCAACATATTCCATTCCCTCTCTTAGAGGTGATTAAGAACAGCTTAGATCCTAACAAATACAGCTTTCCTGTGAAAAAAATAATAAAAATAAAAAACAACAGTCTTTATCAACAGAAAGTAATCAAATGTAAAACAACATTGCATAGTCTTCACTGTATAAATTAAATATAGATTAATTCTACTAAAGAACAGTGAGGGATTTTTTATTTATTTTATTTTATTTTTTTAAAGTAATTTTATTTGTATTTTGTTTTTGATTAACACTGAAACAGATGGCAGCAGGAATATTAGGCTGCTGTCACTTTAATATACTGATACACATGCAACTTGTTTCCCAACTGTTCATGTTCACTTAAGACATAACCAACGTCGTTTAGGTGAATACTCGCCAAGCTGGGCATTTTGACATTTTCTGTGTGTTTTAACAGTTTAGGCAGGAATCTGAAGCTCAAAGTTCACTTTGCTTTTCCGTGTTCCACTCTGTCTTGGAGCACACGCACAGAAAGCTGCTTCGGGAACAGTCTCTTCTGCGGCTTAAGGGACCGTTAACATATCGCGTCTTTTCCGCACGCAAGTCAGTTATTTCAAATGTAGCCGCACGACAGGCACGCTCATAATGGAAGTGACGTGGTTGCGACGTGCCGCATGCGGTGTGTTTTCCAAGATGAAAAATTCTCAACTTTTCAGAATGCCGCAAGCGAACTGCAGGTCATGTGACAAGAACCAACCAATCAGCTTCGGCCTTTCCGTAACAAACCTCAAAATCTCAGCCGAACAGCTGATCATAGCTGTACAGGGTGGTTTTTATATCTCATCTCCATAAATAAATCTAGTAGTATAGCTAATGCAAGGGCTAGAAATCAATTTATCCTTTGCTGAAACTTCCTACTTCTTGTGGAGAGCACAGTTCATGGTTGTATAGCAACGACAGATGCCACAGGAGCGCAAGCGCTTTGGAAAGAAGGAGAAAGCGGTGCGTCCGCGCTTTCCACGTGTTTTTAGATGCGATATGTGAACGGCCCCTAATGCAATTTTAATAACTCTTTTTATCGAGCTTGTCCTGCAGTTTAGCAGCATTATGCTGTATTTTATAACAGTCACTGATCTTACCTGATTTAGACATTTAGTTTGGGCTTTTAGGGAGGAACAAAAGCACGCCGCTGTGAAGAAAAGAAATGCGCTAAAATCACACATCTCTAGTTTCTTGCTATCATTGCTCTGTAGGGTTGCTGTTGTTGCAATGTCTCAGCTCTCTGCAAAGACTTTGCAAATTTATTGTTCTTTACAGACACCTGGTAGAACTGCCAGACCGGTGAGTGTATTTTAGTTGTGCATAGAAAAATTGTCTTGCGAGTTTTGCGTCATCTGATCGACCTTTTATAGAGACCGCTAATCAAACTATATAAAGCTATTATCGGCTGATAACAATCAGCACCCGATCAATTGGAGCACCTTACTAGAGCTTCTGTGATATGAATATATTTGTAACACAGAAATAACAATACTGTGTGATTTAAAAAGTTGTGAAGCTGTTTCATACCCATACATAACTGAATCAGAGACTTGATGAAACTAGTCACAAGGCAAGCCAAATGAGAGAAGAACTTTTATTTTTTTATGTTATTTTATTTATTTTTTTGTAAAATCATCATGAATAAATAGAGAATATTCAAAAATATTTCCAAATATTATCCAGTTATCGTGTGTGTTAATCTGTTGTCATGTCTGTGTCAGGGGCTGGCTCTTCCATGACAACAACCACCCCTGTCCGACGGAAGCGAGGTAGAGGTCAGCATTGGAGAAGAAAATCTGGGGGAAAGCCTGAAATCCAGCCTCAGCCAACACCCAACAAAGTGACCTGCGGTAAGAGCACGTTCTTTACTCTGTGTTACACTTCTTCTGTCATTTAATCTCTCTTACCATCATTCTTTGAATATAAGAATCTCTTTGCCTTTTAAATTCTTTCTCCTTTTGTTTGATTTTATAGCATCTATAAAACACTGTAGAGCTGATAATTTCTGAGTGCACCTCAGCACTCCATTTCTTGACAGTTTATAATTAACCAGTCACACATTCATTAGTGCCTGAACCTCTAATGCTGTCAGAATGAAAGTGTCAATCCGTCACACAATAGGTCCATGTTAAACCTATGTCATCTCCATTCATCCCTTTGTGAATTCCCTGCACACTGCACTATTATCACTTTGAGTTTCATTCTGACTGGACTCAAAGGCTGCTCACACCAAAGCCTCTTTATGCTTTTGCTAGATGGAAGCTGTCCTGCCATCAGGGCATTGCTAAAATCTCTTCAGAACAGAGCACATGAGACCCACTGAATGGCAATAATGGCACAGTAGGTAAGGAAATACCAGGATAAAAAACTGCTTTCTCAAAATTTGCAAAACCTATTTGTTAGGAAAGAAGGTATTGTGTGAGGCATTTATTTTCTGCAAGGACTGTTTTTCTGGGACATTCAAGTCTCAAAAACCAATGGCCCCAATTTACCTCATGCTCCAATTTGCTGTAAAGCATTAAAAACCGAACAAGTTTTCCTGTATAATGCCCTTGTGGGAGCTGAATGTCTCATAATGACGTTTTATACAGATACTCATGTCTATGGCAATTTTGCAGTAATTTACTAGGTAGATAGGTAGTTTTTTTTTTCTTTTCATTGTAACGGTGCAGTTACATACCCTATAATCATTTTATCTGCATGATTTTGCCTCCTTTCAACACTTTTCATCTTTGGCTTCACAGTGCATCTTCTGGTGTTCCTAAAAAGTAAATACAAGTTGTTGTTTTTTTTTTTTTTTTAACGAAATCAGACTTTTACCATCTTTAAATGTGTGGATTCTTTCAAAATATCTGTCTGACGCATGAGCCACACACTGAACCTCACACTTTCAAAGCATAAATGAAAATCGGAACTCTATTAAAAGCACAAAAGATTATTTAATCTGTAATGATCATTGATTTCAACAGGATGAAAGTATAAAAAACTTTCCATATACTCAAATATCTGCATCCAGCCTTATTCGTGTATCCACACACGTTGGGAGGGTGCCATCTTGTTTTTTTTCAAACGTGTGTGAGTCAGGCTCTAGACATGCTCTTTGTCTGCCTCATTGCGCCAAGATGCGCAGTACTGGTCAGTTTCACTCTATTGTTATTGCTCAGATGCTTATTGACCCTTTATATCTGCCTGTGCAAAGACTGCATGGCTCTGGTAACCTTCCTCATTACATACACTGCAGGGGTTCTTAAACCCTCAATCGAAGCTGCTTATTTCCTTGCATATTCATGTCTCCTGCTCAAAGCATTTAGCTTTTGCTAAAGACAACAAGCAAATACAAAGTTGTAATGATTATAATATAATCTTAGTTATGTACTTAGTGTCCCAGAAGCAGTTGCTCTTATCAATTAAAAGTAATACAGTAGAGGTCTGCAGGATGGATTTTTCTGCTTTCGCCAAAAATATGTTAGATTTCTAACCTGCTTCTGCTCTCAAAAGCCTGTTGGAAGAAGTCTAAGCAAATTTTTCAGTCCCGGTCCGGTTAGATTCTGTCTTGTTCCGATGTCTATAGGGTCTTTTGTTTTTTTATATATATATATATATATATATATATATAATAGAGAGAGAGAGAGAGAGCCCATGAGTCATTTCTTTCTCCTGCTTCCTGCACACATATCAGTATCTTCCCTCCCACATCTGCACTCAGCAATTCAAAACTTGAGGATTGCAGACCTCTATAATACAGTAATTTGGTGCAGCACAATAGTGCTTAATGGTTAATATATTATTTTCTCATCAGAAACCACAATGTATAATTAAGATTTGGTTATGGATTGTGTTTTTATACCAAATAGACTTTAGTTAGGATAGTGCCACATTTAACTGTTGACAGGAATGAAAACTAGGCTGTTAGGGAGAGAACCTCAGTAGTCGAAAACTCTGAAAAACAGCTTTAAAAGTTGAGTAGTGACTCTTACTTGATCTAGAACCTATACAGTTTGTGCAATTGTAAAGACTAACTCTCACAGCCTTGTTTTCATCCGCCTTAAATTCAAAATGGCATCTAACCTGACTAAGGGCTATTTTAGTTGTGATTCATTTGTGTGCACAAGACAATGTTTCAATTGTGCTTTAGACTTGCTTCAATCCCCCTGCTTCCTTCATGGTTTGATTTTTAGACAGAAAAGAACACTCACATTCTTTGTTTTTATTTCCGTCACATTTTTCATCAACTTCTCTATCCCTTTTTCTGTTCCTTTTCATTTTCCTTTGGATAAGCAGTTTTCCGTGTGAATAACTCCTGTGGTGTGCCTGAATGAAATGTCTTTAAAGAGATTATTGAATATTGGGCCACTGAGACTGAGCTGCATCAGCTTGTATTTCCTGGTGTCTCTTATCCAGTAAAACACTGATTATTGTCATTCCACTTCTTATTTAAAGCATCGATCCTCTCCCCTCTGTAACTGAGCTTTGATGCAGCAAAAGCTAATCTACTTTCTGCACTGACCTTTTTGTTTAGTGAGGTGAGAATCCTTTGTGCTCTAACTTATTTCACCTCTCCCTTAAACATTAGGTTGCACTGCACTGTGAGCTTTTTTGATCTATAAAATGTTCATAAATCAACCTTCAATCTCAAATGGTTACATGTAAATTTGAATGCTCTCTATTGACTGTGAGATCCACCCTGGAGATGCTTGTTATTCAGATTGTCTCAGACAACAAGTTCTGCTATGCCATGATTGACCTTTTGAACTTTCACATTTGTTTTACTCCTGAACTAGCTGAACATGCTGTTTGCTGTGTTGACTCCGCATTTGATCTTGGCAGGTTGACTCAAGAATGAGTAGAAAAAGCAGGAGAATGGATAGAGTGAAAGAGACAGAGCTCACAACAAAAACAAGTGTGTGCTGTCCGCTCTGTCCGATCATACACAGTCAAGACATGTCTGTGCTTTAACTCAGGCGCCTGGTCCATGTCCTAAGGTAAAGAACCCCCTTCCTAACTCGGATAGGCGGAGGGGTGAATCTAATACTCTGTGTTCAAATGTCAGTTTTCAGTTGTTACTGTCCACTTCCCCAGTTACATGTGCTAAACTATGAACTAGATTTGGGAAAAAATAGGAACAAAATCCTCTCTGGAGGGGTTGTTGGCCTCAGTGTTTCACAGAACTGACTCAAAGAAATTTCTGGGAGTCCATTGGGTGCGTCCTGCTAATTTGTCTATATTACAACAACATTACATGACATGAAATGAGTGTAATCGATGTTCAAAAACAAGCCATTCTACAGTCGTTGGCCAAACTCAGCAGCAAAGCTCAGTTTTGCAATGTTTTGTCCTCAAAAAAACGGCCTCTGTGAACCTTTGCTGGAGCAGTTCTGAGGAAAATGACCCAACAGTTCTTGTTTAGACCCATCCCAGTGTTTTGTATATGTTTTAGCCCTGAAACTTTAAGTTTGAAAAACTTTAAGTAAAGTTAACAGGTACCTTAATTTATTGAATCAAATTTTGCCAGTGTTTTGATTTTGCAGAATTAAAGTAGACACTGGTTGTGTAAAATAGTAGTCTGATAAGCTAATTCAGGACCCAAGAGGGTTGAACCTGCAGTCTCCATATGAATTAGAAATTGTTGCTTTCACACACAGACAAAAATTATGTTTATGAACTTTGCTTGAACCTGCTTGACCAAAAAAATGAGACATAGCAAAACTATTGCAACAACGTTCATCCAAAACTGCTTGTTTCTCTCTCTCTCTCTTCCTCTCCTTTCTCTATGTCCACAGTTGAAAAACAGACTGACACAAGTGTCAGGAACAAAAACAAGTTGGCCATCCTCACATACTAAGAGAGGGAGAGAATGAAAGAAAAAAAAAAGTCAAACGAAAAGCGTGACCCTGACCTATGTGTGCAGTCGGTCAGCCTTTTGCCCTCATTTCTCTCCCTCCATCTTGGTTTGTTGTTCAGCAGAAAAGAGGGATCGAAATAAGTGTGGAAGCTCTTCGCATGGAGCAACACCCCATAAAATGATGCACAACTTTTTTTTCTTTTTCTTTTATAAGAAAAATAGTTATTTATTGTTTGTTTATTTTGAAGAAATTTACTATATCTTTACAATATATTTACAAAATCTAAATATTTGTGAATACATGTTGTTTTTTAAAAATGCTCTGGGATGCACAAATGCACTAAAAACATAATGCCTACAGTGGAAGCATTACGTATATTGACAGAAAAACTTTATTATAGGTACCTTCTGTGTACTGAAGCTGGAAACAGAGAAAAACCATTGTCCTGTATTAGTGTATGTGACGAGCTCTGATAATGTTTGTTTAATGGAACTAAAAGTGCTCTGTAAATGTGTGCTGTGTTTAAAAGAACGTTAAAGAAGTTGTGTGTTTCGAGTCTGCTTTCCAACCTGCATTACAATTTTTTTTTTTGGGGAACATATTCAGGAGAGGGGAACCACCATGATCTTTTAAACTTAACACACAATAAATAAAGTTTTTCTTGTATGATAATAACCACAAAATTTTCATCTAAATTTACATCCTTGCTTTAAAGGGGTCATGACATGAATTTTTATTTTAATGTTCATTGAGGTTCACTTAAAGGTGCAATATGTAAGAATTTTGCAGTAAAATATCCAAAAACCACTAGGCCAGTGTTATGTATTTTGTTCACTTGAGTACTTACAATATCTCAAATGTTTCCAACTATTTGTAAATCGTGAGAAAATTGCAGTTTTAACCAAGGCTCTGGGACGTGTGAGGAGTCGCCTGTCAATTGCGTCATACCCGCGTTATCCTCGGTTTCCAGTTTTATTTTGTAGAAACCATGGAAACACCAAAGACGCTTTAATATATTACATGTTTTAATAGACAAGGGAACAGCTGTTTGGTTACATTTATAGACAGAAAACTAATTGTTGTTATATAGCTCAACACGTTTAGTGTTATTGTTTTCTAATTTTCTTGATGTTTGCGAGTACTACGCTTTACCATGCCTCAGAGAAAAACACTATTTTGTCAAGTAGCTAACATAGCATAACCAGAGTTATATGTAATATAACAGAGCTGTGTTACCTCATACTAATGACCGGAAAAGCGGCACCGGCAGTGTGGCTCGTGAGGCTTATGTTGCGCAATCGCTCCAGCGGCCTCGTTCAGCTCCCACAACACTTGGTCCTGCTCTGCTTCATACTACAGTAACGTTAAAGGATTAGTCCACTTTTAAATAAACTTTTCCTCATAATTTACTCACCCCCATGTCATCCAAGATGTTCATGTCTTTCTTTTTTTCAGTGGAAAAGAAATTAAGGTTTTTGAAGAAAGCATTCCAGGATTTTTCTCCATATAGTGGACTTCAATGGCCTCTAGATGGTTGAAGGTCAAAGTTACAGTTTCAGTGCAGCTTCAGAGGGCTTTAAACGATACCAGATGAGGAATAAGGGTCTTATCTAGTGAAACGATTGGTCATTTTCGAAAAAAAATACAACCGTTTATGCTTTATAAACAAAATATCGCCTTGAACGTACTTCCCATTTCCGCTTTCTTCAAAACGCTTACGCTGTATGTACTGCGCCTTCCCTATTCTATTTATGGAAAAAAAAAACTAAACTGGCGCCGCGTTCGTTCCATAAGTAGAATAGGGAAGGCGTAGAACAGGGGTCATCAGCTATATTTGTCCAAGGGCCAGAATTTTTCACTGCAGACACTGTAAGGGCCAGATACTCGTAATATAAAATAAAATTCAAATTGTATCCTAATACTGTATGTTATTATTTGATATACTAATTCTAATTCCAAATTTATGTTATTTTTTACATATTACCTGTACTGCAGCAAGCCACCAGGGGGCGATAGCGATATTTTAGGCTTCATATTTGTGAGGCTTTCAAGCTGTCCATCACTGTCACGCAATTGTGCGCAAATCCCAGGCAAGGAAAATTTTGACATTTGTGAAAAAATGAGCACGTGAAACAATAAAAGATGTTCAATGAGAGAACGCGTTTATCGTCATTCTTGACTGAAGGCAGGCTATGGCACAAGCTACTTTTCAGAAGGCTTTTTGTTTCGTTAGATTAAAAATAAAAAACGGTTCTCATTCCCCCTTGAATAAGGCCGGCGACACACTGGCTGCGTGAGCGACTCAGCTGCGTGGCGTGTCCGTTTTTATTTCGGCTCCCATATTTAACAGGTTGGAGTTTGCACACTGAGACACGCGTCTCAGGCGCGCTCGAGCCACGCAGAAAACGCGTGCATGCTAGAAATAGAACCGACGCGTGTTCCAGCAACGGGAGTGTTCTCTGGCTAGAGCGCAGAACAGCGGAGTTTGTGCATGTCTGAGCTTGTGTTTTGTTGCTTTGACATTGTGGAAAATAGAATAATAGACAAAATGTATTAGCATTTTTACCCGTTATTATCAATCTAAATTAATCTCGTTTTTAATTTAACTTAATTTCGTTTTTCTTTGTTTAAATTTCTGTGTCAATTTGTTAGTCAGAAAATTATTAGACTACCTTAAAAGTATTGCTTAATTTAACAGACCTGTGTGTGTGCGTTTTATATCACTAGTGCAGTGTCCGTTCTCGGAGCATAAGCCCTGCCCGCGTGAGGTGCGCCGCTTCCCGCTCGCGCTGCTCTAACTGTAGTTTACTAAAAGTTTATTAATTCTGAATGTGTCGCGTCTCGCGTGTCCATCTATAATGCACCAAATGCGACACTGCACTCCCCTGTGAAGTCAATTGGATGAACGGTTCTCGAAATAATAAAAATGCAAACGGATATACAGACACAGATTCCTGCCTTTATTAGAGAGAAAAATATGTTCAGCCCCTCTCTCCGAAGCTTCGAATAGTCGATGTTCATCAAAAAATGGTATTCGGACCAGCCCTAAACTTTTTCCTCTTACAAGGCTATTCCTGAATTCAGTATTATTCTGGGGGCTGGATGGAAATCTCTGGCGGGCCGGATTTGGCCCGCGGGCCGCCAGTTGACGTTGCATGGCGTAGAACATTCAGCGTAAGTGTTTAAAAGTGGACTAAACCCTTAAATAATCGCATCCATTAACATGATTTCTTCCCGAGTCCTATCCCAATTATTTCCACCGGCTCTGATGTGAAGACCACATGTCCCAGGATTCCACGCTCAAACGTGGCGTCACCAAGCTACGCTTTGTTTTGAATAGGCCTCTAGCGACCTCTAGCGGACAGAAAATATTAAATATGACCCCCCCCCAAAAAAAACAGTAAAAAAAAAAAGAATAAATATATATGCGGAACAGCAGTTATTTTCAACCTTCGTTCTGACCCTCTGTCTAAAATGATCCATTTTTAAAAGGTGGCTTTAAGGCAGTAAACGGCCACTGTTCTGATTGGCATAGCATAGGAAACAATATCAATGCCCAATTGCCATTGCACATAAATGTTTTAAAAGCATTACTCATGTAAAACCATCATTTACAGACAAAGCATCATGAAATCATTTACTTACGGTTTGTAATGCAGCTGCTGTCAGATCCAATACAGTTGGCTGCTTCATTTTCAACAAAAGTTTCTTTGCAAACTCTCTTGTGCCTTGTTTACAAAACAATATGCTCCGAACAAACATATAATCATCCAACACGATCCGGGACGCCATTAAAATAAACCATCCACTTGTTTCTGATGCTGGGATCCTTCTGAAGTCTGTACAAAGACACAAATGATCTGTTTAAACTGGATGCCTCAAAGCGAACATTCTTTCACTCTTACATTTGTCCTGTTGTCGACACTCAAGTGCATAAAGTATGTCAGAAACTGAACGTGCATCTGTATACTGTATCTAGTGTAGACGGCGTTACTGATTATAATGGGTTTTATTTGCTTTTGACGTGATGCTCACATCCAGTCTAGGCAAATGTCAGCCGTTGGGCGACTGAATGCCAGTGGGCGGGGCCTATGGTGCGATGATGTATAACTATTCGTCGATGTCTTGCTCTAATGGCAGTCATATGCAAATGTAGGCTATTTGCCCATGTGATGTCAGATCCCACAATATCAAAACAAGTCATTTTTGGAGCTTGAAATAAATGCTTTGTTTATAATTAGTAAGAGGTTTTAAGCTATGAAACTTGAAGAATGTTTAAATGGTACAAAGACATTTTATATGTCAAAAAATCAAATTTGATTTCTCATGTCATGACCCCTTTAACATACAGTACTAGTAGCGGCAGTAATAAATCTAAATTTCGTAGACCTCACATCATGGAGGTATTTCCCTTTTTAAGTGTTAAGTTTAGTCTGCATCTGAAATGGATAATCTTTTAACAGTAAGGGCCATTATGTGAATGGTTATTTTTAAACTATAATGATCAAAAGAAGCTTTATTGGCATGGTAAAATAAAGCATTAGTAGGATTGTATATACACACATACACTGTCTTTCACATGAATCCTGGTCCACATGTCTCACTTGGATTTGAAAAATCTTGTAACTACACTACTGTTCAAAAATTTTGGGTCGATAAGATTTTGTGTGCATGTTTTTGAAAGAAGTCTCGTGCTCAGCAAGGCTGCATTTATTTGATCAAAAATACAGTAAAACAGTAATGTTGTGAAATGTTATTACAATTTAAAATATAATTTATTCTTGTGATGTCAAAGCTGAATTTTCAGCATCATTACTCCAGTCTTCAGTGTCACATGATCCTTCAGAAATCATACTAATGTTCTGGGGCCGTATTCACAAAACATTTTATCTTACCACTAAGAGTTCTTCTAAATGGCAGTAAAAGTTCTTAGCTAAGAGTTTTCTCTTAAAACCTATTCACAAAGCTGCTGAGACAAACTTTTACTAAGGAATAGACTGAAGTCTTAAGCTAAGATTAAAGGCGGGGTTGACCTCGTTGCTATGGAGTAAACACATAGTGATTGGCTGATGGGGGAGGAGTCAGCGATTTAATCATAGAAATATTGTAGCATGAGGTGTCAAGTTTCCATATTAAAATAAAGGTTTTAAAATACATATGTTGCCATAGTCAAAATAAAATGTTTCCATATTGTTGCCATAAAGGTTTTAAAATGTAGGCTACTGTGTCACTAATTAAACTAGTATAGTTAATTGTGGACCTCCTCTTGGATGTTTTCATCTCGAGAATGCAGAATTCAAGCGACAAATTATGTTTTATAAACAAAGTTTGGGAGAAACACATTCAAACGGTCTTTCTAATCAGCTCGAGAGGAGGAATATATACAGAGACGAGAGCCGACTCGCCTATAGTTACTTTGACACTTTTCTGCATCCCTTCACCAACCCCTCACTCTCGGCTGGGGATACGGGGAGAAGTTGGGGTTTGGGCTAAAAAGCTCAGAGGCCCTCGATCCCCTTGGACAGTAAACCAAATATGCTATATATATATATATATATATATATATATATATATATATATATATATATATACAGCTATGGAAAAAATTAAGAGACCACTTAACATTGATTTCTGAACTTGGAGTGGTCTCTTAATTTTTTCCATAGCTGTATATATATATATATATATATATATATATATATATATATATATATTACTCTTTCAATCTTTTGTAAGTGTGAACTCATGAAAACCATTGCCATAGGTAATCAGACAATATTTATTTGTTTGTTAAAGATTTATTTTTGGCGTCTCATGATAGATTCAAATCTATAAATCAAAATGTATTGCATTTATGAAGAAAAGGTTCAGCACCCAAGGCTCTATCGCTATTGCCTCAAAGGTGTACAGTGTCTTTGGGTGGATTAGGACTGTTTGTGGTTAGTTGGTCTTAGTGACTTAAGAGTCCTCTTGACTACTAACGTTTCACAGATTTAGGAGCTAGTTTTAGCGCTAAAATGCTTTGTGAAATATTCTTAGAGCAAAAATTTAGGACTCCTAAAATTGGGACTGACACGCCCATTATTTTTAAGAGTTTCTCCTAAATCTGCAAGTTAGGAGCTACTTTTAGCCTTAAGATGTTTTGTGAATACGGCCCCAGGTTTGCTGCTCAAGAAACATTTCTTATTATTATCAATGATGAAAACTCTTATGCTGATCATTTTTTTTGTGGCAGTGTAAAAGTCTTTAATGTCACTTCAATTTAATTGCTAAATTAAGTTATTAATTTAGCAATTTAAAAAAATCTTTCCGACCCCAAACGGTAGTGTATGTATTATGTAATTATATTTACTAGCTAAGCCTTGTACTGTATACCTGCATTGATTATAGAATGAAGGGAATGTGTATGGCTGGATATTTAGCTGCTCCAGTCAACTAATGAATAACACCAGGGCAAGGTTATCATTCCTAAAGTGCTACTGTTCACAATACAGTATATTCAAGCATTTGAACAATGTTTTATTCACTTTCACTAATGAATCAATTTAGTGTCATCACTTACTCCCTACATTACTGGTTGGTTTTATATTTCATATTTACTGTTGCTTTGTAAACGTCCCAACATGCAAAAGGGTGGAGTTTGTGGTGGAGCTTTGGTTGTAGAAAGGTTGGATTTGTGTTGCAGCAATGTTCTGAAGATTGATGGGTCCACTTCCTCCTCTGACCTCTGAGCTAATCACATGAAAGGAAATGACATCACTGCGAAGCTCTGGTTCAGTATGTATACTCCAATCGTATTTTGCCGTCTCTGTTCCCTGTGCTGTTGCATGACATCAGTTCTACCTCCACTGTTTGGTAAAGCCAACCTGCATCATTCTGTCTATTAATTACGGCCCCTACAGAATTCAAATGCACATATCAAAGAATAAATATCACCAGATCTGTCGACTGAAACTTCAAATGTGAGCCCATCTCTGGATTTAGCTCGAGGTGCTTTCAGTCCACCTGAACTTACCGAACGGCCTCAGTTAATGTGCTTTCATATGTCCCTCACATCTCTGTGACCTGCAAATATACAAGCACATGTTCAGTAGACATGTTGGACTTTACCAATGTGTTTCCAAGTCCCTGTGTGCCTGCAAACAATTCGAATGCCACCTCATGATGAATTTATCTAGATCTCCCCCTCCTAAAGTGCAAAACCTGAACTAGCCTACCGGTTTCACTCGTAGCAAGTGAAGAATCAACTCCAAAATCTCAAACATTTAAACATTTTGAAGATGTTGGCCTCGGTTATCAAGCAGATCTCGGAGCTAATGTCGTATCACAAAGAGTTCAATTTTTGTGCATTCTGGTTTTCAGATCAAAATTTAAATAGGGAAAGAAGTTGCTTTAAGCAAATCTGTGTGAATCATTGCTTTTCTTACAGTTATTTTTATACCAAATTTTTTTTGGTATAAACAAATAAACTGAATGTCAAGTCTCATGACTGTATTTTTGCCCTCCTTTTGACCCCTCACTGATTTGCTTCATTTCTCGTGTTCTTCCCCTATTCCTCCGCTGCTCTTTTTCTTTTTTCTCTCCATCCTTGCTGCAAAAAACCCTTCAATTTCAAAACGAATCTTCACAAATCCATCTCATACCCTCATGATTTTCTTTGCCCCTTTGCATGCCTCCCTTCATCCTTCATCCCATCGTCCTCTCTTTCTCTGTCTCCCACGCTCTTACGCTCTCAGATATCCGACTACGTGTACGTGCGGAGTATTCAGAGCACGAGTCGGCCCTTCGTGGAGGAGTTTCTTCAGACAAGCAGCAGCCATTGGAGAGGCAGTTTGAACTGTTCAGCCGAGCGAGCCTGCTGCTCCGCGCCCGGGATCTGGGCTCTATTGTCTGTGATATCAAGTTCTCGGAACTTGCCAACCTAGATGCCTTTTGGGCCGACTACCTGAGCGGGGCTCTGCTCGAGGCACTGAAAGGGGTCTTCATCACAGACTCTTTGAAAAGGGCAGCGGGACAGGAGGGGGTCCGGCTGCTTGTCAGTGTGGATCAGGATGACTACGAGGAGGGCAGGAAACTGTTGCTTAACAGCCAGACACATAATGGGACAAACTGGGAGCCTCAAAGGTTAGTGTGAGTTTATTAGTGCATTATAAGTGCATAATGATCATACAATAGTGTTGACACAGTAGGATTTTTATATACTCCCTCTCTCGCCTCTATATTAACATGTAACCACCAGGGGGCGGTAGAAAACAATTTTGTCGTATCCCCTTTTTATTCTACCAGTTGAGAAACAGTGTTATCTATTTTAGTGTTATTTATATACTACTGTAGTATTTATTCATTTTTTGTATTAGGCTAATTTTTATTTTCCGTTTTCATTTTAGTTTAAGTTAAAGTTAAAATTTTTGTTATGTGCTTTTGTCATTAAGTTTTTTTGTTTTTTTTTAGTCATTTTAGTACTTTTTAATTATATTTTATTTCAGCTTTATTTTAATTGACAGAATATCATGTATTTTTGTTTTTGATAAACTTATTTGGTTATCATTTTTTTTTTACAATAAATATCATTCCAAATATTTTTTTTTTACAAAGAACAGAAAGATACATAAATACAAACATAAATATTATTAATATTATATAATATCATTAATATTATAAAATTCTGTAAATGTATTAAATTAAAATATCATTAATATATTTAGTTCATGTTAGTTGCTTTACCTTTAGCAGACCTGAAAACATTTCATAACATTTTTTAAAACTAATTTCATGGAAAACAGTTATTTTATGTATTATTTTAACCCCCCTGCTCTTAAGTACTTTTTTATGAATATGGCATGTATAGAATCATTAAATAAAGCTATAGATTTTTTATGAATGCAAATATGTCACAATAACATCTGCAAAGGCTTCATCCTTTAAATACTTTTTTTTTTTTATTATTGATGATTTTGCTTCATAGTCTACAGTATTGTTTTCAAAGCAATTCTGCAAGTTCCTGTATGTATTAAGTGATGTATCTCATGTTTCCTTCACAGGCCCTGAGAAATGTCAGTTTCACCCGGGACCTTCAGTTGTGATGGATGAAGAAGATGTTTTGCCTTTTTATTTCATTGCCCATTGAGTGTTGGTGACCCTGCTGGGATGGAGAGCCTATTGGAGGAGACTAGATTAAACTGGGCAGTCGTTTTGTTGACAGTTTCTGGAGTAAAATGATTCTTGACCATTCAGAGGTTAGGTTCAGATGTGGGGCTGTTTCTCTCTACTGCAGGTCATTTTAAACATGGACGAACACACAATACCCATAGAACAAACAGGAGGAAGGTTCTGCATCTGTGAATACCACTACTCTGCCCCAGGTGGTATGTGGATAGATTTTTTTTTGTTTGTTTTTGTTTTTCAAAATGTAATGACCTACAGTGAACCCTGGAATTCAAGTTTAATGTTAAACTTTGTTTTGGAAATGTAAAATAACCTCTTTCTTAGATAAAAGATAGAAAGCATGGGAATACACAACAAACATGAAAAAAAACTCAACCCCCCCCCCCCCCCCCAACAAAAAAAAACAAAACAAAAAAAACATTAAATTGTATAACTTAATTCTTAGTTCTAAGTTTGGGCTGGTAACGATGCTTCAGAAGACCAAAGTCACACTTCCACCATCAGGCCGGCGGATGGGTTGCGTAACCGAACTGCTCCAGAGTGGTTTGTTGTTCTGCTTATAACAGTCACAAAGATGACTTTATAAAGTACTTGACTGGACCAGGTCAATCAACTTTGCCAATATTTGGAAATGCCACAAGATGGAGTAGAGATTCATGATCCATTACAACAAAGACTTTCTACAGTGTGTACCACTGTGAGACTGCATTTGTCCCAACTACTCCATGTTACCATGCTGTTCGTCTCAGAAACAAGGTCAGCAAGTCATGGATTATCAGAGCAATCTTTGTAAATTTCTGAAAGAAAAAATGATAGTTAATTATAATCAGATGAGTGCTGATTTGACACCAGCCTTGACACACAACCAGACTAACCTCTGGTCCTGTTTCTAGAATGTGTTGCCCTTTTTGTTATATTTGTACCTTTATGACAAAAAGATAAAAGTTCAGTAGTAGTTAGTGGTAATTCATTTTGAAACAGTCTTGTCATATGACTGATATTAATTGAATTGGGAGTGGAAAATTGAACACTTTTGTGTTTTCATGTTTTTGTTTATAATGATATTATTTGATATTGTTTTGGAATATGTACATTTACGTAAATATGATTCTTAATAAAGTACTGTCAGAAAATAGTTGTGTCTCTCTGATATTATGTGATAAAAAATAAGTTAAAAAAATCAGTTTTGGGAATGTTGGGGCCAAATTCCTACTAAGTATTGCTTATATTTTCCAGTTAAAGGTGCTAAAGAGGATCTTTTCGTCGACTGACAAGTAATGCAGACAAGTAATGTTTTTTTTTCTAAGGCACATTTATAAAAGCTACTTAAAGGTGATACAAGGATCTTTTCGTCGACTGAGAAACCAAAGACTGTTAGTGAGTTTTTGAAATGAGCGCATGCGAAAGAACAACCCCCCTCCTTCACAGCTCATTTCGAGGGAACGCCTCCCAAAACTCGTGCACGAATATTGGAACACGAGTGTTTACCACCGGCATTCTCTGTGTCGTGTTAGTGGATTCATTATGTCAGACTCACCGCAGGTAACTCGTAATCTGCAGTTGTTACTCCTGTCTCCTGACAAAAACGTTGCATGCGGCGCCTGTGGAGTGTGGAAAGTTACTGGAGCGCGCAGCCGCGCTCGTCTCTCACAAGGAACGTCATGGCAGTGACTGACAAGCCAGAGGTCCAATCGTTTACGCGATGATCGCGCAAACGATTGGCTGATGTTTTTAAGGCCCTACCTCGTGCACAGATGATGTATATTAATTTTATTTCAGTGCACCTAATAAATAAAGTCTTTTATCAGTTAGTAAAGACAGTTTCAAGTTATATTGCAAAAATGTATAAAACAAAACATCCTCTTTAGCACCTTTAATTCATGTTGTTAGCTATAATAACATTTTATACCTGTAATTAACTGTGCCATTAATCTCTGAAACATTGTTTTGTTTAACCATGTAGATTGTATAGAATATATTATTTATATATTGGACACAAAATATACATTATAAATGTTTACATATACATGTGTACAAACGGTATAGCTGTATAATTATGTAGTATATAATGGTATTGGTAATATACATAGGCCTATATTACATATAAAAACGTTTGCTTAAATTGTTACAATGCTATATGTGCAATAATGTTTAGTTATTGTTTAATAGTGTGTTTTCTATACTTTTGCACCCCCTTGTGGATTTAAGGATCATGGGAAACTAACTGGAGAGCATACTTTCTTTTTTTTCTTTTTTTTTTTACTCACCTTTTTTTGTTTAGATGTTTGCATTTACCTTTCTTAATAGGAGCTGCTTTCTGGACTAAATACATATTCCCTGTGTTTAAACAATTGCTGACTCAGATTGGATTGGATGCCCATTGGATCCCAGCTGTGTTTCAAATAGGTTTTAGGCCATGAAGGTAGTGTAGCCTACACTCATCTGTACAGGTCAAGATGCTTTCTTTTGAGATAGAACTTGTATTATTACTGTCACCTTATCCATTAAATCATGATCAAAACCTGTTTAAGATCAAAACAGAGGGGAAAAAATAATATTTAGGAGTGTCCGGGTTGTTCCGCTAGGGTTCTGTCCATGGTGCTGAACAAATGAGCTGTCTATATTGACATTTACGTTTTTTTTAAATGAGCATAATTTATTAAACACTGCTAAAATTGTGTAAATTTAGCAATTAATTAATAGATAATAGGGTGTAAATTAAACTAGATCTATTATACTAATTAGTAGGGGTGTGACGAGATCTCGTGGCACGAGATCTCGCGAGACTAAACTGTGACGAGATTTCTCGTCGAGGCGAAAAGTAGTCTCGTGATGTTGCCATGACAGAGTGTAAGGATGATTAGGAAAGAATATGCCACCGCTACGTTTACATTATGTCTCCACTGTTGTTTTGCTTTGTATTTAAATAAAAAAAAAACATTTAATTCAGTTGGATAACGGTCGCCGCCGCTCCATATTTACAGAGTACGCGCGACCGTTTAAAAGTGAAAGTAAACGCGCGCGCGCATTCAAACGTGATTTCAATACCCCGCATTTTGAAAGCGGCTCCCTGATGAATGCAGATATCTCTCAATATGAAAGCTATTTTAGGCTGGGCAGTGTAGTTGTAACCATCTCTCAGCTCTGTATCAAAGAAACATTTGGTCTTATTTGATCTTTGAATATTGAGAGAGTGCGATTATGGTTGCACTTATTGTAAAGTGTTACCATAAAAATGAATAACAGTTTTCTCTTCTTATTATTTACTAGTACAAACAATAAGGTTTCATTTGTTAACATTAGTTAATGCACTGTGAACTATCATGAACTAACAATGAATGACTATTTTTATCAACTAACAAAGATTAATAAATACTGTAGCAAATATATTGCTTGTTGTTAGTTGATGTTGGTTAATACATTAATGTTAATAAATGAGACCTTATTGTAAAGTGTTACCATTTTTATTTATACTGTTTTTATTTCTGTGATCAGATTGTGGAGAGGAGTTCAGTTAGGAGGTCAAAAGCTGTAGAAGCTCATAATTCATGTACAGTAAGATCTGAAGAGACTGAAATCATACAGGAGGGAAGTCAGTCAGTTGAGTTAGTGGCAAAACCTTTTACATTACTTGAGTATTGTTGTCTTTTACTGCATATGATAATTCAGTCTCAGAAAGTAGAACTGAAATGACATTCATTACAAAATGATTAGTTAAAACATTTCAAATACACCTGCAGAATATTTTTTCTAGTCATGTATTTCGCCATCTTGTCTCGTCTCGTGAACTCAATCTCGAGTCTCGTCTCGTCTCGTGAGATACTGGTCTCGTCACACCCCTACTAATTAGCTTAGAGCGCAGTGTTTTGGAGAGAGGCCTACTTCGAGCCTTCAGCGGGTTTTGTTGTGCAATTATTAATTTCACCTGTAGATGGCAGCTATATTTTTGCTCAATCCTAGTCAAGACTACGCAAAACATACTCAACATACAGGCCTACCGAAGGAATTGGACGAACAAAGGTGAAATAATGATTCAAATGTACACTTTTTGCCTCTCATTCTCGCTCACACAATTTCAAGTTTTGTTTGTTTTCAGCTTCACGGTCAACGCGTTGTCATGGAAACCGCTAGAGATAGGGGGCAGCGAGACACATGAAGGATTTGCGCACGAGCACACCCTCCACCCGACCCCATCACCTTTCGCCCCTAATTTCAAATTCAGGCACCTCACCCGATTCCTTTTCTGTTACCCCCACCCACCCCAAATATCTGCCCTCTCTCCCGTTTTGCTGTGTCCGGCTGTTTTTCGTGCCCGAGCAGCTCGCGCGTGGGACGGAGACTGCCGCGTTCATCGATGGAAACGCTGGTAATGTTGTGTAAACAAACTGACAGCTTCATAAAAATTATTCTGCTGCTTATGTATAACTTTTACATACTCTGACGCCATTTTTCTACCGTTTTCTCGTATTTTATTTCTACCCTACTATATTTTTTCTTTCTTCTTTCTGTTATATTCCATTAAAACGACTCACGCTAACGTTGTCGTATCTTATTTTTAATCCGTCCAAGCTCGAGCAAGAGAGAGGCGGAAAGAGTTATTGCCTTTAATGATTTCTTGCTCGAACCGGGGGTTTCTTTTTATTGATTAGATAGAAATGAATTCAGGACAGCCCTCTCTCCCTCTCAGTGTCTGTGCTTGTGTTTCTCTGCATGTTTCTGCGAATCACGGAGCGTGCACGCGCTGTTCTGCATGCTGTAATTGGCGCAGGGGCATCGCGGGAATATTTGATTTGAAAAGCTGAGCTCGCGCTGTGAAATATGCATGCGCTTGTGTTTTACAGTCCTGGACACTGGCGATGTTTTGATTTGTCGAATTGTGATAAATGAACAGCCTTCTGTCATGAAGCTTTGGCCATTACTGCTGTTTTTGTTGTAAAATCCTGTGTTGACCAAATACGACGCTAGTCGTGATAATTACGTGGGTTACGTAAACGTGTTTGTAAAAGGACAACTGTTTATAATTGTTTTCATAGCTAGAATAACACACGGTTTGGGTGTAGCCAAATAATGTAATTGTAGGCCTCATTTTGGCCTCAGTCGTGGTTAAATGTTTAAAAACTCTTAAAAAGGGTTTTGTTTTTGTCATGGTTTAAATCCTACTGTGTGTATCAGCATTCCTTTATTTCCGTAGGCCTAATTGTGCGCGCGAGCTTCTGTTTCGTCTCTTGACTTTGGGGAAAGTTGGACATATGTTTACACCTTTGGGAAGCTTTGTAATCAATATGGTCGATATTTGTTTTGCGGCGTATCCTTGATAACGACGTTGTAATAATACCATCACGCGGCCTCAATTTGGCCGTTGGTGTCCGCCGCCACACAGGCCGAATCTCCGCTGAGGGGAAAATCGATGAGCAGACTGAGTTAATTATGAGAAAATCAATTAAGAGGTGGAGATTTTGGCTTTAAAAGGGCGGCCAGCGCCAGTGCAACAGAAAAGGGGACTGAATGGACAAGCCTGTTCACACATTTCTGGGTTCTTCTCGTCTTCAAGGCGCGCGACCGTATGGTCATTTACTCAGTGGTTTATGACAGATTTACAACAAATTTACAGTTCTGTAATGAGGATATTTCATTCAACAGACCTTTTAAGATAGAGTCCGCGCGTGCTGGTGACTGCATGGTGAGAAGCGCGCGGAGGTACAGCAGACTTCCTTGCCTCCGTAAACAAAGTCTGAAGAAAAACAAACGTGTTTCGATGTGGACTATTTATTCACAGTGAACATTTCTATCTTTTTTTCTTTTTCTTTTTTTTTAATGGGTTTGTGGCGATGGACAGAAAGGTGGAGACGTTCTCTTATAAGTTTATAGATGGTGAATATGGTCTATCGCATATTTGCTGACTCTCTGTATGTAGCCTACTCTCACGCTTCATGGTTGATACACAGGCACGTGTTCTTTATTGGCTTCAGATTAATAAGACACATACACAGCAAACTCTACACGGGTGCCTATATCTGTAGATACTAACTCATTAAATCTTCAGGACTCATTATTGATGCCATTTGCTCCTTTGGGAGTTTTAACACGATGCAGAAATCGTGCAAACCGTTAGTTTAAAAAGTTTTGGAATATTCTATTAATATTTTTATGATTTTAAACTTATAAGGAAGATTTGAAGACGCAGATCTATTTATAGGCTACTAAACTACACAAAACAGCACTGCATGATATTGTAGACAGAAATATAAACTGACAACACTATTCACGTTGTTCAAAACAGCCTAATTTTGATCATGACGGTATTATACGTTTAGCCTACATCTAGGCTATAAAAACAATTAACAATTGCCACGCATTCTCTAGTTTTAGATTTTTATGACGGTAAATTAAAATAATGCAAATCATGAAAATGATTGGGTAAGTCAAAAATGCACTGTATGCATGGAAATATCTTAGCTGAATAATGGTCGAATCATAACACATTTCTTCTTATCTAAGACGAAGCGTTCACGTGGCTTCCCATAATTATAGATCGAGTGTTTTTAAAATTATTGTAGCTTAAAGATAAAAAATTGTTTAAATAGCCAGTATTTCAGTATGTAAATGTTGTATTCGCATTACCATGCTTGCATCAATGACGATGATTATTGGCTAGATTGTTGACAGAATATTGTCGCGCGTTTGGTCATATTGCAGGCTAATCACAAACTTTTTTTTACTCAATACACCAGATAATTTTTTTTAAATAACTAAAATAAACTCAAGTAGCCTATAAATGATATGCAAATTGCTAAGCATCAGTTACACTCAATAAAATATTCTAACTTTAGCATTTATACCCAAGCTAATCGAATAAATGATTTGTCCTCTGAATACATCACATAAATAATATAATTTCCCTTGAGCGCGTCTTCTGGAAATATCAGACTTTCCCAAAGATGCACTAGAAATAATATGTAGCAGGCTATAATTTGAAATAAAGAAACTTGTTAAAACGAAAACACGCTCTCATTTCATCTAATACAGTTTTTGGTGGAGATGAGAATAAACCCCTCATGAAAGTTTGCGCCGTTAATATCAACACTTTTCAAGTCATCTGTTTTTATGCAAATTAGTGATATTATAGACATGGCATAGAGACTAACACACACAAAAACTGTAAACTCATTTTATAATGAAAGCTTTTACATTTACTAACAGAAAAAAACACAATGCTTAACAAAATATCTACAGTATTTTCCCACTCAATCAGATTATTGTATTTTGCCATCCAATATTACACGCAATCAACCCATCGATTAAAGCGTAATCGCTGGATTACTCTCGCGTCCTGTTTATACATTACATATAAACATAAGAGCAAAAGTATATGTTAGATTTTTTTATTTTGTTTTGTTTTTGATTGTTTACCCGGTTTATGTTCTTCTATTACAATTACCGGGACATATTCCTTCGTGAGAGGAAGACTGTATTTCGGGCATTGTAGCCTATTTCTCTCTCTCGTTATTTTAGAAAATCACTGGTCAAACAGATCCTCAATATCGGTCGGTCTGTCAGAAGAGCGTTTATTCGTCGTCGAGAAGGCGAGCGTCGCCTTGTTTATATCACTCATTTAGAATGCACACATTAGTATAGGCTATAGCCTATTCGTATTATTATCGTTATACTACTTTTCTTCTTCTTCTTCTTCTTCTTTTAAATTGCCCCGCAGATATTCAATGTCTAGTATCAATCTTGGGGTTTTTCATAAGCAGCTGTCAGCATAACTCACGACCTCGAGGGTCAAAGGCCAAACGACCACCGGTGCAATTAAAACGGACAGAGATGGAGCATTATGGCCCCATTCAATTTCCCTCTCACAAAAGAACAAAACTGCCGGCAGTTTATTTCAGAAATATGATGTTACCTAAAGCATGTACTAATACTGCTGTAAATTAGATAAATGTCAACATTTTTACTTTAATATAGATAACATTTTTAACTTATTCTACTATATATTATTTAGCATTCAGGATGTGATCTCAGCATTTATATGTTTTTTATTTTCTTATATTAGTTCTTCAGATATTAATTTACAGAAGGCAGAATAAGTTCATGTTAATTTGTCAGAAAATAGTTGTTGGTGTGGTACATGATTATATTATAGAAATTTAGGCGTTTTTGTGTAGTTTCTGGGAAAGTGTTTCATTTTAAAATTTATTTATGTTATTTAGATGGCATAAATCAGATATGATTGGCCTTTCCACATTCGCAGCTGTAAAAGCCACCCGGCGAAACCTCAATATCAGCAACTAATAAATTGTGGCGGTTGCTGTAACCTTTGCAATTGTGGCTTTTGCTCCAGGTTTGAATGTGTGGCCGGTCTGTTTGCAGCTCTATTTTGTTGCGGCTGTTGAAAGCATCAAGATGACCACAATAATACACAGAGGGGCACGCGCGCCGTTTATGAATGCGCGCGTGTGTTTAGAACCCAATGAGACGATGGGGTCAGAGTTCAAATTCAGCCCCAGACGGACGACCTTGCCCTTATGAATGACCCCGGGGTCATATGGGGGAAGGATTTGAAGGGATATAGAAAATGATTTGAAGGGGAAAACAGAGAGAGCAGAAACAAAAGGCAAAGGGTAAAAAGATGTGGTTATCAAACATACATATTTTCTCTCCCATTTCCAAATGTATTCTCCATTTGCTTCAGTCACACCAACACTAAAGTAAAAGTTAACCTTTGACCTTTATCTTCACTCCAGCTCCACAGTGTTCCTCTGTCCCCAGCTGCTAGATGAACTCTTCTGTGTCTCGGTACGCATTCACATACACTTCCTCTATAACCCAAGATTGAGGTTTAAACACCTGCAGTTGCCTTGTTCACCACCTCAGGTACTGGGGGTTAGTAAAGAATCAGGGCTGATGGCTGCTCTAAAAGCCCCAGCAGGGTACCGGGGTGGGGGTTAGAGGGCTGATGATATGGGTGCAGTTTCATATATGACCTGTGCCTGGCAGCAGAGAGCTGGCTGTCTGCCCCATTTAGTTTAGCTACTCATCTTAGCCAATGACCAGGGGAGGACACAGCATTGAGAGGGAGGACGCTGGGCCTGAGGGTGAGGAAAATTATATGAAAAAGCTAGCAAAAATGTCTGTTTGTCCCTTTGTGCTCAGTTAAAGCTTGTTGCAGTGCTCACATTATCTCTATCACACAACTTGTGCTTTGTTTTTAAACATACTGATTTTTAATATCTTGTTTCTCTTTTAAATTCCCCAGATTTTAGTGTTTTATATTTCTAAAATCCTTTGACATGGTTCTGAGCACTTTCGAGCTGTCTTTTTTCTTCTTCCTCTCACTTCTCCTTTTTTCTGTGTCTGTCCCGTAACCCATTTAAACAATTACTCACATCTCTCCTCATGGGCCAGATCCAAAGTTATATCTGTGTGTTCTCTCACTGAAGGAGAACAGCAGGTTTGGCTGACATTCCCTTTATCTGGTCTGTGCTGGTAGGTAATCAGTCGGCCTTTACCTCTAGAGATGGGGTGTTTAGTGGGCATTTTCTTTTTGATGGAGGCATTTAGGGAGAATTTTCTTTATAACTCTAGGTGTTTTCAGTTGAAGTGTAGAGGATTTTTTGTTGCTTCTGGGTACCTGGTATTGGAAATGACACCCCCCCCCCCCTGTTTTTCTGTGATGGTTTATGGATATTTTGCCTTGCATTGAGGTTATGGATGAACAGGCAAAACTCTCACTCTTTGTGAGTTTAAATCTAATTTGAATTAAATCAATACAGCGTTTTATTTGATTTGTGATTTAGTAGTTGGAAAACAATAGCTAAATGATTGAAAATTAAGTAATGAGAATTAAATGAAGAATATGATGTAGTTAAAATCTGAAACTGAGTATGCACAGTCAAACCAAAATGATTCAGACATTTTTGATATTTTTGATATATTTTTTACTAGTGGGTGCAGGACACTAGTTCCTTTATGTAAGTGAGGACAGCAAAATAAAGTAAACTGTGACATATTATACCCAAAAATTCTTTATACAGTAAAATTGATAAAAATTTGGAACCAAAGATTATTCAGACACTTTGACCTGACCATGTTTTGCTGAAGTGTTATCTGACATAAATAGGATGATTTTTTTCTGACACAGTTTAACTCTGAGATCTTGTCATATTTTATTACCATTTTTTTAAACTATAGTGAATAAACTGTATTAATGTATGAAATGTTCAAGGTGTCTGAATAAATTTTGGTTTGACTGTATAGTTCTAATGGGTAAGCAGATTGCAATGTGAATAAAAGCTTTAGATAAAATTAAAATCAATGTTTAGAATTATGATAAAACAATCATGGAAATGTACTGTATAAGGTGCAGTTTAGGTAACATTTACATTTTTCAATAAATTTTTTTTATGTTCATTTAATCACTTTTGGCCTATCATTGTAAGAAGGGTTACATTAAAGTTAAATGAATCTCCATTGTGACAGAAGCAGTCAATATGGACTTTTTTTTAAAATTCTAGATTAAATTACCTTTAATTTAACGTTTTTGTTGAAGACATTGTCTGTTTCTTAGATCGTAATGCTAATATTAACTCAGTGTTACTTTTGAGGGGGTGTATGAGAGAAAATCTTATATTTTCTCCTTGCTTATTTTTTTCCCCCAGCACAAGTCCAGATATTCTGGGTCATTCATTTGTTACAAGAAAGAAAATGACCAAGAAAACAAAACAAACATAAGAAAAGTGCAGTGTGAAAGGGTGTGAGGGATGAAGAAAGGGAGAGAGAGCAAAAGAAGGCAGAACAGCTCTGAAAACAAGGCTCTCAGCTGAGAAGGATGAAAGGGACTGGATACAGATGCTTATTTGAGAAAAATGATCTCTGGAAGCTTCCCCACAGCCCCAAATGCCTCTTTTTTTCCTTTCTCTCGCTCTCTCATTTCACATAGGATCAAGAGCACGTAATCTGGTTGAGATTTCTTTGTCCGGATTCATTTATTCACTGCCCGACTGTCCCTAATAAATTGCTTAAACATTTGGCCCCAGAAGAATTTGTACTGTCTGTATATTTATTTATTTTTTATGTTATGCTCATCCCCAAACATACACAGAAAACCACATTAAAACAAGCATTTTCAAGAGTTTGGTCTATTTAATTGTTTTCTTTGTATGGAGAAAACCTTTTGTAATCATCTTTGCATCCCTTTGCAGTGTTGTTTAGGTTGAAAATAGAAAATCCCATTTTTATTAGTACCAATCACAGAACAAACTCCTCTGAGAATAGAGAGGTAGAGAAATGGACAAAACAGAGAGCAAGAGTAGAAGAGCATGCATGTGTTCCATCATGATATAATTATCATCAGTGCAAATTAACAGCAGTTTTGATGAGAAACCACCAATTTGTTCCTTAAGCCATATTGAGTGAAAATCTTGTGAGTGTTGTTGATGTACATTATCGACCTATACATAATTTTTAATGTAAGCGTGTGCTGGAATTTGTACATTTAATGTGTCTTCCGGTGTCATTTGGCGTCAAGTTATTCAAAACAGCTTGTTATGCTGCTTGATACTGAAAGCTATATTCTTAACATAATGTCTTAATGTATTGTCTTAATTATAAACAGACTGGTTTGTAGGGCAAACTGATTTCCATATACTGATATTCTTCTCCTTATTTCTCTATAGCGACTAATGATCTGATCAGAAGTCTCGTACATTTACAGAAAACAGTTTACTTCTGCTTTGAAAAATAAGGTGGATATGTGAGATATTTATAACTTTACATCTACAAAAAGCAGACAAAGGATTCTTACATTTTTCTTGTATTACTTTTTATTTTGATGAGTTGTTCATACTTTATCTGTTAAATCTTGTTGTAAGATGGAGGAAGAAATACAGTGGGGAAAGTTTTTTCAAATACTCCTTGCAAAATGAATAAATAGTTTTACACAAATCAAAATGGAGCAGTCTAAATCTCAGTGGAGGATATTGCATGCTGTGATGGATTGTAAGAGTTTTGCCAAAGTTGTGCACAAAGTAAGTGTTTGCTTTTCTTTCTTTTTTTTTTTTGCACTGCTTTAATGAAATGGCCAGTTCCTTTTGCTACCAATGCTACCATTTTTTAAAGTTTCTTTTTGAAGGGTATTAAATTTTCAAATTTGTTGAAAATATATATTGTTTTTTGTGAAAAAAACCTTACCTGGTAAAAAAATCCTTTTCTACGTCACAACGGCGGGGTAATTCCACACTTTCTTCTGGTTCTTTTAGAGAACGGGCCTCTTCTGTGCCATCTTCCCATACAGGTCACGAAAGGCAGGGGCTCTTTAACTTTATTCTCAGCTATGGGACTCTGTAGCTCCTTCAAGTCCTTTGGCCACTCTGTGGCTTCTTTCCAAACTCTTCTCCATGTTTGTGCAAAGAGTTTTGAAGGACAATAAAGGACATGTTTTTTGGGGTTTTTTTAAAGCAGTTTTAACCCTCTGGTGTTGTCAAATTGTGGACTTGATTTGAAAAAGCTAAATTGTTCATATAAAAAAATAGTCACACTTGTGTTGTTGAAATGACCGCCATAGGAAATGAATAGGAAATGCAAAAAATATTAAAGGTGCCCAAGAATGTTTTTTCACAAGATGTAATATAAGTCTAAGGTGTCTCCTGAATGTGTCTGTGAAGTTTCAGCTCAAAATACCCCATAGATTTTTTTAAATACATTTTTTTAACTGCCTATTTTGGGGCATCATTAACAATGCACTGATTTACACTCGGCGCCGCCCCCTTAAATCGCGTGCTCCCTGCCACACGAGCTCTCGACTATATTACAGCGCATTTACAAAGTTCACACAGCTAATATAACCCTCAAATGGATCTTTACAAGATGTTCGTCATGCATGCTGTATGCATGCTTCGAATTATGTGAGTAAAGTATTTATTTGGATGTTAACATTTTATTCTGAATGAATTTGAGGCTGTGCTCCGTGGCTAACGGCTAATGCTACACTGTTGGAGAGATTTATAAAGAATGAAGTTGTGTTTATGCATTATACAGACTCCAAGTGTTTAAAAAATGAAAATAGCGACGGCTCTTGTCTCCGTGAATACAGTAAGAAACGATGGTAACTTTAACCTCATTTAACAGTACATTAGCAACATGCTAACGAAACATTTAGAAAGACAATTTACAAATATCAGTAAAAATATCATGCTATCATGGATTATGTCAGTTATTATTGCTCCATCTGCCATTTTTCGCTGTTGTTCTTGCTTACCTAGTCTGATGATTCGGCTGTGTGCAGCTCCAGACGTTAATACTGGCTTGTGTAATCCCTTGAACATGGGCTGGCATTATGCAAATATTGGGGGCGTACACCCCGACTGTTACGTAACAGTCGGTGTTATGTTGAGATTCGCCTGTTCTTCGGAGGTCTTTTAAACAAATGAGATTTATATAAGAAGGAGGAAACAATGGTGTTTGAGACTCACTGTATGTCTTTTCCATGTACTGAACTCTTGTTATTTAACTATGCCAAGGTAAATTCAATTTTTGAATCTAGGGCACCTTTAAAAAAGAGAGTAATATTTGGGGGGTACAATCTACAAATCACCCATGATGCAGTAAAAAAAGCCCATCAATAAAGGGATGACTCTCTAAAATATAAAGTGTGCAAATTAGACACACTTCACACACTCCACACCCCCCAAACATATATGAACTGGTGTGACTGTAACACGAAGCAAGTTTTTGCTATTGCATGAAATAAAATCAATAATTCATCCACAATGCAGTAGAAAATAGGACAACAAGGAAGGGGTTACACTCTAAAACATATAAAACATCAAGAGTACAAAACAGAAACACCCACTCAAAAAACACAGACACACACAACACACTATTATATACACACAAATGAACTGGTGTGACTGTAACAAAATGGCAAAATTGAGCCAGAAAACTCAAATAAGAGGTTGAAATCAGATCAGACCATGATTGATTAAGCTCTTGATAAAGAATTAATTTTCAATTTGAAAAAAAAAAAAAAAATACTTTGACAAAAAGTAGTCTTTGAGAATGTATAAATAATATATATCCAAATCCACAACCTAATAAAAGTAAGTTTTTATGTCTAAAAACAACTATAGAATGTACAAGCCTCTTTATATAGAGCTATATTACATTAAATATTTTTTTCTTTTTTACTCCAACCAGATGACATGAATCTGTCTTCAATAATTGGATTTTAAAGGCCTTGTCTCTATTTTAATGTGAAATACAGCTTTAATTGAAAAATAATTAAAAAATTATTGTTGTATGTATTGTTTTCAATGGGTAAACATTTATCATAATTATTGCATAAATATTAATTAGTAACATAATAATTAGTAAGAAATAATAATATCGAAAAAAAATTCTGATTTTACTTAAAACAAAAAAATTCCAGGTGTTCAGTCACTTTTGACCGTGAACAACACAAGTGTGACTCCCAAGTAAGCAATACCAAAGGGGTTAAGGTGATTTGAAGTAGCTTACAATCCATTATAACTGAGCTAACAGTAACCACTGGGACATCCAAAACCTAGATTTGTTTTCTGTTTTTCAAATTCTTTGGTCTTAAAGAGATAGTTCACTCAAAAATAAGTTTTGTCATCATTTAGTCACCCTCGTTTTGCTCCAAACCCCAACATTTCAGTCTGTTCCTCACACAAAGCTATTGTAAGACTTTAGAAGAATTGAAGTCATATGGACTACATTTGATAATCCTTTTGACTATAGGTTTAGGGGTAGGATCAGGGTTAGTACTTAGATATTACCCAGTTATTGCAATTATTATAATAGTGTATACGTGGTTCAGAGGACTGTAAAATAAAGTGCTACCAAAATATCTTCTTTTGTGTTTCACAGGAAAAAAGTCACACAGGTGTGCCAAACCAGAATTTAATTTTCACAGCCATCCTTCAGAACCAGAAAGATTGTTCATTTTAATCCAGAACATGTAGTAAGTATTTTATTGAACACAAGCACAAGTATATAATTTCATTTTGTTTTTGTTTATTTTATTTGTTTTAGAAACAGTGAGAGCTATATTTAAATGTATTTAAGTGTGGTAAAGGGCTTGAATACTTTATTCAAACACTCACCACACAGTGGGATCTGCGGTTGACAACAAAGGAAAATTAGCCTTAACTGACATCAGTCCCACAAGTGTTTGTTTGGACGTGCATACTCGTGTTTGCACATCTTCTCAATCAATAGGTTAATTGCAGCTTTGTGTGCGAGTATGTGATTGTATGTTCAGCAATTGACAAGCTGTGGGATTTTTTATTGATTGCCTTCAACAATGAACAAGACAAGAGAGAGAGACTGTGGGTGGTATTGATTGATTGACCCCAAATTAGCCCCTTCTTTCATCCTCCTCCCTCAGTCAAAGTACAGAGTCATTCAGGACAGACTCCATCAAAACACTGAAAAAAATTAACTAGAGTTTTTGTCTAGAATGGTAAAAGCTCATAAGCATTTTGCAAAGAAATCACTGATATATCATATAAAACATGTTGCACTAAGTCTATAACTGCAAACCATAGATTGTTTGTTATTTAATTGAATAATGGGGTGAATTCAGGTTGATGGGACACTTTTTGCCATTGAGATGACTAAGAATCCCAATCAACCTGAATTCACCTCTAAGTGATGATTGGAAAGCCTTCACTTAGGGTTGAATTCAGGTTGATTGGGATACATTTTCCTAGTCATCTCAATGGCAAAAAGTGTCCCAATCAACCTGAATTCACCCCTATTATTCAATGAAATAACAAACATATGGTTTGCAGTTATAGTCACCGACTCAGTGCATCATGTTTTATATGATATTTCAGTGATTTCTTTGCAAAATGCTTATGACATTTTGCCATTCTAGACAAAAACTTAATTTAGTTTTTTCAGTGTTTTGATGGAGTCTGTCCTGAATGACTATGCTCTCTTTCACTTACTCTCTCTGTAAGCCCCCTCGTGCCTCTCGTTAAACATTTCTTCACCTCTTAATTGTTTTGACGGAAGCAACTGTCATCCTCATTAGAGCTCATTGATTTCCTGGTTGTTAGAGCATTGATTTTTGAAACTTCCCATTGATCTCGGGCTTAAATCTCTCTGCCGTTCTCTCTCTCGCTCCCTTATACGGACTGTTTATCCACACATAACAGAGTCCACGGCACTGAAATGGAAGTGATGAGTCAATAGAGGGGTGGACAGATAAATAGATAAACAGAGAATTTATAGAATAATCAACATCTGCCAGTTCACAAGATCCTAGAGAAGGAATGAGAAATAGTCAGCGAGATGGAAAGGAAGGTGATGGGATATCTATATAAAGAAAAAGAACTTGCTTTTTCTCTTTATTTTCTGAGTGATTGGACACAGCTGAGGGTGACCACTGATGAAAAGGCTGAGAGACCTTTCCTGACCAAATGTGAGTGTGTGGCCTGTGTCTCCTCTGAAATAGTGTGTATTCATGGGGAATAGAACTGATCTTGTCCATTTGCTGTGATGTGCTCGCGGAGTGAGAGAACCCCACGTTTCTTTTTTCCCCCTTCATCAGGATTTTCATCTAGTTTGGAATGAGAATGTTTTTGGGGGGTTCAATGTAATTGATTCCTACTTTTTTTTCCTTTTCCACACATAAGCAGTACAATGTGCTATCCTCGATTGCTTGGATTGTCATGTGTCACTCCTCTCTGTTTCCTGGTTTCTTTTTTCATTGTCTTCATATGTAAGCTGATTTCTGTGCCAAATTCAAATGCCCTTGACATACAGTCTCTCTCTGTGGTCTGTTTGAATGTCCTCATAATCAATTATGCTTCAGTCCCCACAATCCTCTGCTCTTCGCTGTGATACTGAATAACAGTCTCATTCTTTGTTACCTTTGAATGTGTTTCTTATTTATGTATGTGGGTCAATAACATGATGGTCCTTTTCATATTTGTTTAAATTAATACATTAAAAGTGCAGTTCATATATCACCAAAATACCTTTTAAAAGGGTCATGCTTTTAAAAAAAGTAAATAATTTTGTTTTTTGGGCTTGAAAAAAAAACATTATTTTTCATATATTGTATATTATTGCACTGATGCACTGAAATGCACTGATTTCTACAAAGCCTCTCTTTCTGAAAAGCTCAGAGTGCTCTGATTGGCCAGCAGACCTAGTACGTTGTGATTGGCCAAACATCTGTGTTGGAAATGTAAAGAATCAGATTGTGAAATCTGAAAGATTTTTTGTCCCTCCATTGACAGTCTGCGCAACTACCACTTTGACGTTTCAAAAAGTTCGTAAAGAGATCGTAAAATTTTCTGATGAGACACGCTCGCTTTATAGATTGAACAGATTGAATTTATAGGCTTTTATTATGATTTGGTGAATGTTTATATGTGATTAAAAGCCTAAATTCAATCTGTTCATCATATAAAGTGATTGTGTCTCTTCAGAAAATTCAAACTAAACCGCTCAATTGATATGGATTAGTTTTACGATCTCTTTATGAACTTTTTGAAGCGTCAAAGTGGTAGTTGCATGGACTGTCAATGGAGGGACAGAAATCTTCATTTGTGTTGCGAAGATGAACGAAAGTCTTAGGAACAACATGAGGGTGAGTAATTAATGACAGAATTTTCATTTTTGGGTGAACTAACCCGTTAATAATGTTGTCGGTTTTACCGTATCAGTTTGAAAATGCCTCAAAATAATTAAATTCTTGAAAAGTAATTTGACATAATTTAAATGTTATTTTATAAATATTTTATAAATGTTATACTAAGAAATATTATTATTATTATTAATAATAATATATTTCTTTAATTATTATGCCTATTTCTTTAATAAAATAATAATTTTATATTTTTCAGAGTTAATAACACAAACATTTGTCCTTCAAATCAATGTCATATATTGTGACCAACATGCAGAAAAATAAAAAATCAGTCTTTTAAAATATCAAGACAGTGTTCAGGTTATAAAATATCAAGCAGTGCAACTCCAAAATCATCATATTTATTAATCATAGTTCATGATAATTGTTCTAAAATACTTTTTACCTTTTACCCTTTTTTAAATGACTTTTTACTCGATAGCTACACGGCACAGCCTTTTTAATTAATAATTAACTTGAAAAATTTCTTGAAACATTTTTCAAAACCATTTAAAACTAACATAAATCCATCCAATTTTTAAGAACTTTGCATTGTTTTTTTTATAGATTTTAAAAAGATTTTCTAGTTTTCTTTCTCATGGCTTATGTCACTTCATGTTTTTGTTCATTTATGTATGTATTTCTATTCTTTTCTGTTTGTTCCGTGGCTGGTTCTCCAGTGTGGCCAGATTCCCATTTGCTTCTGCTGACCAATGAGTTAGCAGCACCTGCTGTGTCCTAGAGAGAGAAAGAGAGCGAGGGAGAGGGAGGAAGAGAGAAAGAGGAAATCGATAGGAGAAGTGATGAGGAAGGGAGGTGTAGATTAACGTCTGGAGGCCTTGGGTCTGGGGGGGGTTCGCGGGGGGCTGCCTTAGGACTTAGCCATGAGGCTGTAGCTCTCCTCGGTAAATCTCTCTGTACACCACAGGAGCTAAAGCACCCCTAAATTATATATCCGCTGAAAAACATAAAAGTGATGCAGTCAAAAGTAAAAAGAAATGAGGAAATCAAATTTAGTGCCTCAGTCCTGATCAATGTACCAACATTTCCTTCAAGCGGCTGTTGCAAAATGCTCTAAAATGATCCGTTCTTGTATTGCAACCACACCAAGAATCGCAGGTTGTCGAAGGAGTATATTGCGGCACGTTCACTTTGCACATGAGCACTGCTGAGGATAATAAATATATCTAATAAATATCATTATTTTTGGACCAATCTCACACAATAAAGGAGGAGCAGTGAGGGATGGCACTGGGGACTAGCTGGGATATTGGCAATATATCAGCATTGATTATTGAGAGTACTGACAGAGACAGAGAAGGAGAAAAGGGGAGAGGGAGTTCATAAAAACTAATAAAAGAGACAACGAGTGAGGAAGGAACAGAGGCTTTAGATGGATCTGCCTTTCTGCTGTAAAATAAAAGCAAAATGTGTGCGTGTGTGTGTCCGTCTGTTCAAGTGTACAAGGCATAAATGTGTATGTTCACTCACACAAACACTAAAATTGCTGCAAGAAATGTGATAATTATGTAATATTTTTGGCAATAGGCGTCACAGAGAATCTTTAAGACGTCAACTCTTTCTGAGCTCTTTGAATGTGTCTGTGCATGACGGAAAGAAAGAGCGAGCGAGGTGATGTAGCAGTGAGATATTATTGATTAGACTTCCATATTGTTGATAAAAGAGAATCTAATCTGACTTGCTCATCTGTCAACGTGGCATCATTGTTTAGCAACAACCATCCCAAACCCACAAGCACACGTATAAAACTGCTTATTCTTTGCTTCTTCATTCATACATGCATTCTCCCAGCCTGCTCTTTTCCTCCATTATATTAATCATACTTTCCACTCTGCTATATGTCTCTGTCTGGATAATGTGTGTTATAGCCTAAGAGAATTTATTATTTCCTGTGCACATAAGCATGGAATATTTCTGCAGTTGTCAAGATGTGACAGTTTAATCATCAATAACAAACACAGCATCATTAATCATGCATGCGTTTTATTCCACGCTCGCGTGTAGTGATTTGAAGATCTCCGTGCTAAAGCTGTCAACGCTCTCTGGAAGACAGGCAATTGCTATTGGCAAACTGTGTTTTAAGGATTCTTGTGATCTCATCTAAATAATTAATTTCTGTTGATGCATTAAGCAAAATGACAGGCAGCCTCTGTTCCTTCCTCACTCGTTTGTCAGTTTTCATAGCACTGGATGGAAATTTCACAAGCTACTATGTTTGGTGTCAGTATTCAATGAATGAAGAGTTTTTCCTCATTGGGGTTTTGATGAACTTACATTTGTTCAGGGATTTGTTATGGGTATGCACATGATGATTGGATAACATGAAGTCATAGGAAGTTGTATGTGTGTTATATACACTTAAAAATAAAGGTTCTAAGGTTTTCACAGCAATGCCATAAGAACAATTTTTGTGCCATTGAAGAACCTTTTAGAGAACAATTGTTTTCTTAGTGTGAAGAACATTAAATATTCTAAAGAACGTTTTTCCACTATAAATAACCTTTTGGGAAAGTTTCCATGGATTTTAAAGGTTCTTCCTGGAACCGGATGCCAAAAAAAGAAAAACGTTATTTTTAGGAGTATGTTAAAGTTGCCATCGAACGTTTTTTTACAAGATGCAATATAAGTCTAAGGTGTCCCCTGAATGTGTCTGTGAAGTTTCAGCTCAAAATACCCCATAGATTTTTTTTAATTAATTTTTTTAACTGCCTATTTTGGGGCATCATTAAATATGAGCCGATTTATGCTGTGCGGCCCCTTTAAATCTCGTGCTCTCCGCCCACGGAGCTCGCGCTTGCCTTAAACAGTGCCTAAACAAAGTTTACACAGCTAATATAACCCTCAAATGGATCTTTACAAAGTATTCGTCATGTATGCGTCGGATTATGTGAGTATTGTATACTGTTATATTGTTTACATTTGATTCTGAATGAATTTGAGGCTGTGCTCCGTGGCTAATGGCTAATGCTACACTGTTTGGAGAGATTTATAAAGAACGAAGTTGTGTTTATGAATTATACAGACTGCAAGTGTTTAAAAATGAAAATAGCGACGGCTCTTGTCTCCGTGAATACAGTAAGAAACAATGGTAACTTTAACCTCATTTAACAGTACATTAGCAACATGCTAACGAAACATTTAGAAAGACAATTTACAAATATCACTAAAAATATCATGTTATCATGGATCATGTCAGTTATTATTGCTCCATCTGCCATATTTCGCTATTGTTCTTGCTTGCTTACCTAGTCTGATGATTCGGCTGTGCACATCCAGACATTAATACTGCCTGCCCTTGTCTAATGCCTTTCATAATGTTGGGAACATCATGGGCTGGCATATGCAAATATTGGGGGCGTACACCCCGATTGTTACGTAACAGTCGGTGTTATGTTGAGATTCGCCAGTTCTTCGGAGGTCTTTTAAACAAATGAGATTTATATAAGAAGGAGGAAACAATGGAGTTTGAGACTCACTGTATGTCATTTCCATGTACTGAACTCTTGTTATTCAACTATGCCAATATAAATTAAATTTTTCATTCTAGGGCACCTTTAAAGGGATAGTTCACCCAAAAAATAAACTTTTACTCACCCTCATATAATTTCAAACCTGTTTTACCTTTGTTTCTGTGGAACACTAAAGATATATTTTTTTAAAATGTATTAGTGATTTTGGAACAACATGAGAGAGTAAAAGATGACATAATTTTCCTCTTTGGGTGAACAGAGAAAATAGTATGGACATTTTGCAAGCATATCACATTCACATTTTGGTCTGCAATGATTAATTTATGTAAATTCACTGTTGTAGGTGAACATATTTAAAGAGTTAGTTCACCCAAAAATGAAAATTCTGTCATTAATTATTCATGTCGTTCCAAACCCATAAGACCTTCGTTCATCTTCGGAACACAAATTAAGATATTTTTGATGAAATCTGAGCAGTATATGACTCCTCCATAGACAGCAATTTAACTGACACTTTCAAGGTCCAGAAAGCTACTAAACACATTGTTAAAAAAGTCAATGTGACTGCAGCGGTTCAATTAATTTTATGAAGCGATGAGAATACTTTTTGTGTACAAAAAACAAAACAAAAATAACGACTTTATTCAACAATATCTTCTGTGTCATTCTCCAGTGCTCCCAGGTTCTACATCAGAACGCCAACTCATTATTGGCTGGCTCCTGCGTCACATGATCAGCTTTGGCCAATACTGAGCCAGCATTCGGATGTAAACACGGATGCCTTCGCTGTGCTTACTGCGGCAGCTGCGTAAGGATAATGACAGGGAAGAGAAGAGACTGTTGAATGAAGTCATTATTTATTTTTATTTTTTTTGCACACAAAAAGTATTCTTGTCGCTTCATAAAATTAAGGTTGCACCACTGCAGTCACGTCAACTGTTTTAACAATGTCTTTAATACCTTTCTGGACCTTGAAAGTGTCTGTTAAATTACTGTCTAAGGACGAGTCATATACCTCTTGGATTTCATCAAAAATACCTTAATTTGTGTTCCAAAGATGACGGAAGGAGTGTGAATAATTAATAACAGAATTTTCATTTTTGGGTGAACTAACCCTTTAAGTGTGTATGTGAATGAAAAACATCTTTCCTTTCCTATTACTCTAGGTAGCCACATAAACAATGGCTGGGTATATTTGGAAGAGGAAAGCACTGCTAGGAAGTGTTAGCTCCCTATCCTTCCAACACCATCTTATTTTCCTCTCCCTCAATTTCGCACTCTCTCTTTCCCTCCAGTCCCTCTCTCCTTCACTTAGATGCGCACAACCACACTATATTCTACAAGAAATAATTGCTTTTGTCTGAAAGGAGTACTGGAGGGAGGGGCCCGAGCACCCCGTTACCTCAGCGCGTCAAGGGGGTATGCGAGGGACAACCGGTCACTCCTTTTCATCTTTTTCACTTGACCTGCGGATGTCATCTGTCAATAGCGAGATGCGAGAGATGGACAGGGACAATGAAACACATCCTTCTATTGAACAAAATAAAGATTGAAAACAGTTTGTTGTAGACGTAGAGACCCCCCAAAAATGAACACAACGTGGTCTTCAACAAGAGAAATGATTTTATCACTTTTATTAGTAACGTAAAACAACACAATGTCTACATCATTATTTGTGACTGCATAAAAGTAGATTCCAAAATGCATAATTTGTGTTTTGGTTTGCATCTCGGTCACTGCCAAGACTTCTGAGCCTGAGTTTTGCTGCCTAGTGGAATCGATTTACTCCTATCGATTGGAGTGTTTAGCGTATAGATTTTTCTATTTAAAAATCTATATTGACAATAATCTTGTGTGTAAGTGCGCCGCAGCATGGTTTGTAATTGACAGGGCGTGATGAATTGGCGGTAGGAGAGAGAAGCAGCGCCGCTCGCTGATTAAGGCCCCCGGGAGGTTTGCTGGCATGCCGAGATTTCCTAGCACAGAGTTTCCCAACCCTGGTCCTGGAGGCCTCCCCATCAGTACACATTTTGGATGTCTCCCTCATCTGACACACAAATTTCAGGACTTTCAGTATTATAATGGTGAGCTGATGAGTATAATCAGGAATGTGTGCTCCAGTGTCTCGAACACCGGCTCTGCTTCTGCTGTTGTTCTGTACATCATATTGGTAAACAATGTTTATTGGCGGAAAACAAATCTGTGGGAATTTAAGGGAAATTAAGGGAATCTCAGGTGTGTCTGAAAACAAATACTGCAATTCTGCGTACAGTATATTCTGAAAATAATCAGAATTTGTTCGATTTCCAGTTATGTCAGTAATAAGCCAATAAGTAATTAGCCATTATTACAGTTTCTAGAAATCTGAACAGAACAGCTTGCATATGGCTTTCATCTTTTTTGGAATATTAACTGAACTTTCATTTAATTGACCCTTCACAAAGACCCCCCCCCCCTAGTTACTGTTGCTTTGTCCAAAAAGCCATGGCGCCGTCACGCCACAGAGAGTGAAAAATACATCGCGGAGCAAAGAGGACACTGAAAACACGTCGACAGACAAGACAGAGCAGGTTACTTATGATATTAAACAAATCCTAGCTTTCAAACTCTGTAATTTTTAAAGAAATACGAACAATAAAAAACGTTTTGTGGCTCTTTAATGTGTAGTGACAGATCACTGTAGCGCCTCGTGAACAGATCATCTCTTCCTACTAGTTAATTCATAGCATCAAATAAACATGGATGAACATCAGAAGGAATGTTGTTTCAAACGTGGAAAGACATCAGTACACACCATTTTTCAAGTTCAAGTCCACCGAGGTTAATCTTCTAACTCTTGACTGCTTTGTTGGACAAAATGGCGGATTCAGCGTTATGATTGGTTAGATCGCTTGTCAATCAAACTCCCAGCGAAGGGTCAATTGGCCTGCATGTTCAAACAAACATCATTATAGGTAATAGGGGTGAATTCAGGTGATTGTGGCAGTTTGTGCCATTCAGATGATTGGGAAAAAGTATGCCTTATTCACATTGAAGAAATAGTACTACCATTATACAACAATTAAAAAAAAAAAAAAAACACCAACATTTTTGCCATTTATTGTGCTCTTGTTTGAATGAATGACAATCATGAATGACAATTAATGAGTTAGATAGTTCACCCAAAACTCAACTACTGATGCAGTTCCAAACCTGTATGATTTTCTTATACTGTGGAGCACAAAAGAAGATAATGAAAAAAAAAGAAAATAAAAATGTCTTTTGTCTATAGAATTAAAGTTAATGGGCTCCAGTGTTGTTTCAACCCTAACTTTCTTCGAAATATCTTCATTTATGTTTTGCAGAACAAAGAAATGCACACGTTTGGAATGACATGAAAGTGATTATGACAAAAATGGGTGAACTCGTTTTGGTCATTGTCCAGAATGACTAAAATACATTATGAATAAGTATTTCCAAAAGAGAGTTCAATACAAGTGTTAGTTTATTCAAAATATTAACCAGCATACGAAACTTGATCTGAAAATGGTGTACATGTAAACGTGGTCACTGATGGGAGTGCCTTTCTTTTTTGTATTAATGTGTTAACACTGTTTATTATTGAGCGTCGCGCTGTTTTGATTTACATTAGGTGAATTAGGATTATTGGAGAGAGATGTTTGTATCTCGTATCAGTCAATGTGTGATTTTACCTTTCACCGAGGCAAGCACAGGGGTACGGAACCGTTAGGGTGAGAGAGAGAGAGAGAGAGAGAGAGAGTGGGGGTGGGGTGGTGGTGATGTGAGAGTTGTAACGGCTCCGCTCGCGCTTCAATGTTGCGGGCAGCGTGGAATCAGAGCGCGCGAGCGTATGGGAGGAGAGCGTGCACGAATAAGCTATTGGGGTTCCCAAATAACGGGAACAGGCAAGACAGACCAAAACACGCAGGCGGATGGACGGAAATATAGGCAAGTGTTCTTAAAAAACCAGCGACATAACGAGATCTTTTCCCCTGATGTTTTCGTGCTTTATTTATTTGTTTGCCTTATTTAGTCATGTATCGATTGATTGCGTTTTAATTACTGGCGTGTGACAAGGTGCGCGGGAGGAGGGGCGAATCCGGCGAACACGTTGAGTTGCCTTATTTTTCTATAGATTTTTAATTTAAACGAGCAAAACAAGCAGACGATTTTAACGTTTAGTGACTTTGTGTAAATGAACGTGTAGCCTGTAGCTGCTAAAACAAGGAAGAGAGCTATAGAAGAGCTAGACCAAATACATTCACCAAAAAATGCACCACATATCCAAGTAATAACAACATCCGCTGTCTTTTATACGCTATACAGTCAGGGTGTGAAATCTTTTTTTCTTTATTAGAACAAATGCAGAAACGTCAGTTTATTTTACAAGCAGATAACCAAAGTTAAAGCGACTGCAACCCAGGGGCGAAGCAGCAGGCCAGCTGAACATACAGTGGTCAGTATCGACAAGGACAGAAACACTACAGTTCACAACGGGAGAGTCGAAATATGCAGTTATAAACGTTCGCAAACATAGTAATTAGCCTATATGCCTTTGAGTGACAGATACATATATTATGTTCGAACAGTTATACCAAATACTGTAGCTTAATACCAAAACTAATAGACATTCGTGAAGTGATATAGTCAAATAACCCACGTTTGTCTTGTTTCAATCCGTCTATCCGCCTGTGTGCGCGCGCTGGGAAAATACAGTCGGGCTGCGCGCGTCTGCGTATCTATGCATGTAGATCAAAAGTAAACTACAAGCGAAAAAGGAAAGTATAAACGCTATATTATGAATAAACAGTTTTATGTCAGAAACGCCAGGATCACAGACGGAACCCAATGATTTAAGTGAGAAAAAGCCTTGCCACAACTGCTGAAATTGCAAAGAAAAACCAAAAGCCAAAAGAACATCTGATAAGAACCAGACAAGAAGACGGATCATGTTTGTTCCTTTGCCGGTGCCGTTTGTCTTGCCGAGAACTGCCTCTGATCTCCACGCCTGGCGCCTCAAGTCCCCGCTGGCTCTCCGCTCTCACTCCGGTAAGGCTTTCTTCCAGAACAACCACATTTTCTTCCCTCCAATACAGAATCCCGTGAAACCTCCCTTGTTCATCCCACTCAGTGGCATAATTCCCGTATTCACCGTGTGAATGAAACATCCTCGTTTTCTGTTTGTGTCGCGCGCTTGCCGCCCTTTCCCAAAATTTCAGTTTAGTCCAAGACGCGATTCAAGTTTGTCTACAGCAGAACTAGCACCGCACTGTCGCGCTTCAAAATGCAGCGCAGGTCGGGTTTGTTTTACTAAGGTGTTTCCTGAATATATTCCTGTCTCGTTGGGCTTAGTTTCGTCTGGGCTCCGCATCCGTCCGTCTCCTTCTCTCGCCTCTGCCTCTGCCTCCGTCTCCCCCGAACTAAACTCGCGGTGAGCTGGGAATATTCATGCCAACTTATCGATCTCCGCAGGATCGATTCCGGGGCCGGCGGATCGAGGGGAGAGAGGAGAGAATCAGAGCAGCTGCAGAGAACAGAGAAATGAGCATTTATGCTATTTAAACATCTCATGTTTGGCTTACAAATATAGTGTGATGCTCAGGTAGACAGTTGCACGTGTGATCGGCTATAAGCGTTTTGAATAGATGATCACATACATCGTGTAGGCTATAATGTGATTTGCATCTCGTCTTTTGCAATTAGAAACGGGCGAAGGGCAATCGGACGACTTCGTCCGTTATTGTTTTCTTTGCGGGAACTTGCCGGTTGTTCGGTGGCCACATAAAGATGAAAACAGACAAGGAAGCGAGGATGGAGAAGGAGGGCGGGGGTGGAGTAGGAGGAGATGGGTGTAGTCTGAATTGAGGAGGCATAACTGCATAAGCAAGCTGCTGTTTACTAGGCATGTGACAGTCTGAGAATGCAATGAAAATGATCATTTTATACAGAAATTATTTTCTGTATATTTTATGCAGTAAGTAGGCTATTATCTGTTATTTCTTATATGGGTTGTAAATTGGGAAATGTACATGTCATTTGGTGTGAAATGTTATGCTCCATCTATAAGTCTATTGTAAACTGCTAATTATTTTATAGTTATTCATGCAGTTCTAATGAGCTCATATAAGCTAAAAGATTACATGGAATGTTTGGAATAATAATATTACTTTTAAAAATATTTTTTTTAAATACAGGACTATTTGAAAAGAAGGCAAATGGTTATTAAAAAGTTACAGGATGTAAGATGCAATTTCTTAAATTTATTTGAATTTCAATCTAAACCCCCAAAAAAACTAATTTAAAAGTTATGCATCTGCCCCTATGCAAATATGATCTTTCCCCTTATCAAGCTGATGTTTAAAAGGTCTTCAAATGTTTCTTTCATCCATTTGGTCCATTCAGAGTGGAAAGTGTTGTGCCTTATTTTTATTCAGTCTTTTTTTTGCAACCTCGTTTTACCTATATGTGGGATTGCATTATTCTCTAGCTATATGATTTTACCATTTCATAATTTGTGTAAGACAGAGTCTTACAGGTTTTCATAGGCTTTGGGACTGAAGAATGATACAGGATGGTTAAGGGGAAGGATAATGAGCCTCTTCCCCTTAGAGATTAACAGGGCCAAGGGAGAGGAGGAGGAGTTTCATGCCCCTTTCACTGAAAAATAGCGAGTGTCAAAAGAAGATAAAAAAAAAGAGGGCAGAAAAAGAAAAAGCTGTGGACCACTAAGGGAAAGTAGGTGCAGATGACAGTGAAAAATGGGAACGAGTATGGAAAACCGAGTTTGAGAGGGAGAGGTGATCTTGAGCTCTAGACTCAGCTTATGGTGTCTCATTAGTTATGAATGATAAGCAAGGCTATAAACTTTGTTGTTTAGATATGCATACTTGACACTTATTTCACATAGAAGTGATTGGCATATGGATGGAAAAATATTTAATTAAAACTTTACAAATTCTAGTTTGCCTAAATATTTTTGATTAATCATTAGACAAACCTTTATGTAATTTGTCCTTCACAGTCAGCAAAATCTGAGAGCAGCAGTCCTCATTTCATCATTCCATGCTGTCAAATACCATTACGACCAGCAGAAATATGCATTTCTCATCAAAGCCTCTTAATCACCATTAGAGAGAGAGCAGAACCTATTTAACTATTATTCAGTTACTAATATATGCAGCTATTACACCCTGTTCCCATTAGATAGCGGATATAGACATGGACAGAGCCAGAGAGAGAGATAATCAAGACCTATTCTTGTAAGTGGTCTCGGGAATTATTGCCATTAACAGCTCCATTAAAGTTTTATGTGTGTTACAGTAACAGGCAGGTCCTGAAGGACGAGAGAATATTGACATGCAGAGAGAGAGAGAGAAAGAGTGAACAATTAAGCAACGTTCTGCTGTCTATAGTACTGACATGACAAAAAAATATGTTTTCAGCTTATCGACAAGAGAGAAATAACTACTATAGATTTACTCAACTAATTTAAAATTACTGTAAAGATAGTTGTCTCATTGTCATAATAATTTGGTGCAAATAAAATGCAATGACATGTGACAGTTGGCAGAAATGGAATCTATACTTTTTGTAGCTATTATTTATTTTTTGGTAGCTAAATGTTGTGTTTGTGTGAGCGAATGTGAAAGAAAGTGTGTTTATAGATCAGGGCGAGTCCTGGTGTTAAGATGATTGCCAATGACAAAATGTCAGCTTGGGTTTGTTTGTAACATAATGGGGAATCAATAGATATAAGGAAGATGTCAATACAGAATGTTCTACTGCATTACACTCCCTCTCTCTCTCGCACACACACTCTTCCACCATCTCTTGCTCTGATTGATATGCCATGTCGTCATGATGTTCATTTAGTGACAGTACTCCCACAGGTCTTTTAGTTACTCTCAGTTTCGGCAGAGGAGAAATGTGTTTGCATCTGTGTGGGTTGACCTTCTGTAGAGTATTAACACTGACGGCACCCTTTCCCTCATTAGCACTGCTGCTTTTCACTCTGTAAGAAATTCCCTGGAGTTCTTTCCTCCCAGTAACTATTACAAGCACACACACATAAGTTTGTGCGATTATAACTTCATACTGTAGAGTGTATACAAACAGAAAGACATCTTGAATTTCGTCTATAAACTGCTGATCAACATTTTACACTAAACTCTCCATCATGTATTTAAAGCTTTAAGTGACTCATAAGTGCCTGCAAGACTGAACTGTACTGATATTCCTCAAACATTCTGACTCTAAATATTAAACTTCAAATAATTCAGCCAAAATCACTAAATGTCCTTTTGTGCACTACACTCTCTGAAAAAAACGTACAAAAGCTGTCACTGGGACAGAACGCTTACAAAAGATTCTATTATGTACCATTTAGGAACTAATAGGTACACTTTAACTAGTAATATGTACCTTTGAGGTGCTAATATGCAGCCTTTAGGGGTAAATAAGGTACAAAGGTATATTTTTAAAAATTGGTTCCACCTCAGTGACAGCTTTTGTACCTTTTTTTTTTTTTTTTGAGAGCGTATTATGAACTTAGAAATTAAGATGAGGGTATTTACGTGCACAGTCTTATACCGATTATACTTAATAAGAAGCAGTGATGGGTGTAATGCATTACTAAGTAATTAATTACTGTAATTTAATTACTTTTTCCTTGAAAAGTAAAGTAAGGGATTACTTTTATTTTTCTGTCATTTAAAGAGTTAGTTCACCCAAATGAAAATTCTGTCATCAGTTACTCACCCTCATGTCGTTCTACACCCATAAGACCTTCATTCATCTTCAGAACACAAATTAAGATATTTTTGATAAAATCCGTTGGCTCAGTGGGCATGCATTGCCAGCAAGATAATTAACACTTCAGATGCCCAGAAAGCTACTAAAAATATATTTAAAACAGTTAATGTGACTACAGTGGTTAAACCTTAATATTATAAAGAATACTTCTTGTGCGGCAAAAAAACAAAATAACGACTTTTCAACAATATCTAGTGATGGCCAATTTCAAAACACCGCTTCATGAAGCTTTACGAATATTTTTTTTCGAATCAGTGGTTTGGAGCGGCAAAATCATGTGATTTCAGTAAATGAGGCTTCGTTACATCATAAGTATTTCAAAATGTCAGTAGTTCACGAAGGGCTGGACGATTATGGCCTAAAATCAAAACCTCGATTAATTGAACATTTTACCTCGATTACGATTAATGAACTATTATTTTGTTTCTGTTTTTTTTTTTTGCCCTTATAGTTCACTGACAAGGTTTGTACTGTAAATATGATTGACTATTAAAGGTGGGATATTTTTTCCTATTGAAAGAGCGATCTGACATCATGGCTCACTATCAGCAGTTATTTTATCTATGGTTCGTAACATTTCTTCTTACAGATTTCTGCTCGTTGTAAATCAGATAAAGATAAATTACCACAGAACCAGTATGAGTGATTGCGTGTGTGAATTAGTCATACCGTCTCTCCATTAATTGTGAAGCTGTGGATTGTGATTGTGATAGTTCCTTCAAAAGTAGAAAAATATATGCTATAATAAGTTTTGAGTTTCTAAGCTACTTTAGTGATAAATCACAGGACAGCGCTGATAACTAGTTTCTGCATTCCTCTCTGTGCGCGCGATCTATGTGTTTTGCGCAGCTACTGTTTGTATGAGTGTTCGTTCCACAATGCAGCTACACGAGCACGGTAGCTCGATATAATAATAATCTAATCGCTTGAATGTCCAAACCATAAAACAAATACAACTGACAAAGTTTAGTGAAGACTCAAGGCTCACCGCTTGCACGCCATCACTATGTGTTGAACCGGCGTTCACCTCCGTGTTTTGCTTTTATGCCACTGACTGGACGGGGCAAAGTGATGTGGCTACACACGCGGTACTAGTATGTTTTTAAGGGGGAAATATTAGCAGGATTAAAAAAACGAAATAACCAACATGGGAAAATTACGTCGGTTAGAAGTTCTAAATTTCGGTTTCGATTACTTTTCGATTAATCGTCCAGCCCTAAGTTCACGTGACTTTTGCAGTTTGATACGCGATCCGAACCACTGATTCGAAACAAAAGATTCGTAAAGCTTTGAAGCAGAAAGCTTTTTGAAATTGGCCATCACTAGATTTTGTTGAAACATCTTTATTTTTTTATTGTTTTTGGCGCACAAAAAGTATTCTCGTCGCTTTATAATATTAAGGTTGAACCACTGTAGTCACATGATCTGTTTTAAATACGTCTTTAGTACCTTTCTTGCATCCGAAAGTGTTAATTATCTTGCTGGCAATGCAGACCTCACTGAGCCATCGGATTTTATCAAAAATTTTCTAATTTGTGTTCTGAACTAAGGTCTTACGGGTTTGGAACGACATGAGGGTGAGTAATAAATGACTTAATTTTCATTTTTGAGTGAACTAACCCTTTAATTACAGTTAATCCTGATGTAATTGCATTAAATACTGTATAAACTAGAACAATTCTATATAAAACCAGAATGGATTTAACATCAAAATGTAATGTCTATTGATAAAATGTATGTTTTAATGTGAACTTCTCTGTTTAAATACTTTGGTCAGTTCAAGAATAATTTATGCAGTTTTATATTATGTATTTTAAAGAATTAAAAGAGCAGTTTCATGTCTGTCATTGTGTTGTTCAACTGGTCGAAGTTGATATTAGAAAGTAATTGGTAATAAGTAATGCAATACTTTTTAGAGAGAGTAATTAATACAGTAATCTAATTACTGTTCAAGATGTAATTAGTAGCTAGTAATTAATTACTTTTTTAGAGTAACTTAGCCAACACTGATAAGAAGCCGTAATCATGTAGCCTAAACATTGTGTTCTTTTGTCACTATACATAAACAATTTATGTCATCAAGACTGAAGATAAAACGAATTTTAAATTCATGTAAACTTTGTTTTCTTGTGTTATCAAGTTATAATGAACTGTTTCATGATTACATTTTGTTGTGCATGAAAACATACTCATTGGTCTGACAACATTCAAAATGTAACTGAACCTGAAGATGTTGTAATTTTGCATTCTGGACTGTGATTGGTCTTTTTTTAAGTTGAACAACTTTTAACTTTATCACCATGTATTTAGTATATGCTGCATCACGTATGGGACACTGCAAAAGATGTGAAACTCGAGAGCAACAGTTTACATAGAAAAACAGTGGACTGCAGAAACATGTACTGTGGGAATGGCCTCTTACACCATTGTTCCCGTACTCTTTTCCAGGAAGCACACCAACAGTACACATTTTGGATGTTCCCCTTATTTGACCCATCCATATCTAGTCTTGGAGTCTCTACTAATGAGTTTAATCTGGTCAGAGTTGGAAAATGTGTACTGTTGGCTTGCCTTCAGAAAAAGAGTTGAGAAACACTGCCTTACACTGCACAGTGATTGTGTTGATTCTTGTGTGTGGTCGACTAAAAACAAGCCGCTGTGGTGCAGCATTACGTTTAGACTGTTCCAACCAAACCTAATATTTTAACATTATTATTTAGCTTTTCATTATTAATCTCTCTTTCTGCCTCCTCCTCTCTCTTTCTCATACAAAAACACATTCTAGAGGTGTTGGTGGCTACATGATGGCGCAAAAGTAGGAGAAGTGTTCAGACAGGCCCTTAATCAACACATCTGTGAGAGACAGCACCTGGTCAATACACCCCCTACCAGTACAGCAGCACTCACACAGATTCTCCACTGCTGTGTTAATTTAGTGTGATTATCTGGCTGCACATGTGTATTTGTGTGTGTATGTGCACATGTGTTGGAGAGGGTGAGAGAGAGACATTGTTATATTTGCCTCAGACACAGAAATGTTTTGTGTGCATACATGGACAGAAGGATCGAGACTGAAAGATGAGCATAAATACACATGAATGAATTGATATTTGACATGGCAGGTACATAGTGGCTTTACTGACAAACTGATGTACTGAGAAGTATTCAGATTGCCGTGTGAGATAATCAGATGGATGGATTGACAGAGCAATATACTACATTTTAAATCCGGCTCCTCCCTTTGATGCTATTAGGTGAAAAATTGGCTTAAACCAGTGTAATTTGTCCCTTCAGCAGCTGCTGTGTGTGTGTGTGTGTGTGTGTGTGTGTAATAGAGAATGTAATAAAAGCTTGCTCTTTGATTATGTCCTTCACTCCTCATGAACAAGCTCAAGACCTAAATCTGTTCTCTTCCTCCATTTCATTTAAGATTTATAGCGATCAAGGTCTCCTGTTCACATAGAGGGCTTAGTAAATGTCTTTCAGGGCTTTTTTCTTTTCTTTTCTTTCTTTTGTTTATTACCCTTTTCATGGTCATACTCATATGGTTGTCTGATGTCATGTTTTGATTATTAATAATGCCAATTATTAGTATTATTAATAAGCTATTATTCATATTATTAATAAATTCATATTATTTTATGATAATTCTAAAATTCAAACATAATTGTAATCTAAATTATATGATAGATAGAGTTTGATTTAGATTACATTTGTGGCCCACTGTTACAGTGTAAGTATTTATAATAATATATGCATGTATTGTGATGAAATAACAGTAAATAAACTGTGAAATTGATTTTACTTTCATTGATTTAACATGATTTTAAAAAATCACTTGCTAACCTTTTAAAGTTATGTCCAATTTTACAACTTTGTTATTATGAAAACGTAAAGCCCTGGGTATACTTCTTTTTTTTTTGCAACGCACAGCCTTGCAAAGCATACTTCATTTGACTTGTTCGCATACACAGGCGTTCAACGCATGCACAGTTTCGAGCAATATCTCGCCATGAGTTACAACCAATGTAAACATCTTTGTATTCTAAATAAACCAGTGACAGGATGACTTTTCCTTCTTTGTACTGTTCCTTCCTCCTTTCATGCCCTTTAGTTTTGTTAAACTAACAGTTTTTTTCTTCTTTCTAGTACATAATTTACTGTTAAAGGGATAGTTCACACAAAAATAAAAAAATTCTGTCATCATTTACTCACCGTCATGTCATCCCAAACCTGTATCCATTTCTTTGTTCTGTGGAACACAAAAGAAGATATTTTGAAGAATGTTGGTTGGTAACCAAATCATTTTGCTGCCCATTGACTTCCATTGAATGGCCAAAAAAAAAAAAAAACTAAACACTGAGACAGTGTTCTCAAAACATCTACTTTTAATGTCCCACAAAAGAAAGTCATACAGTTTAGGAACAACATGAGGGTGTTTTCACTTTGGGGTGAACTATCCTTTAATCCTCACAAAACAGCACAAGCTGCAGTAAAATTAGGTAACAAATACCGTTTTACCACAAAAAGGGCACTTGCAACCACACAGTATTTTTAACTGACAACACAAGCCGAAACCACCAGCCACCTACCCGTACAAATCTTGTAATTGGCCACATGCTGCCTTGAGTGACAAGTATGATCATCAATCAAATTAAGATGGAGAGAGGGGAGGGATGGAGCCCGACTCCCCAGACAGGCTCCTGTTAACAGGGTTTCCTTCAATCCGGGTTTATCGATCAATACGTGGCTTGCCAATTTGTACTCTGCACCTGAGTACATAAAATGTCTATTGCATCAGATTACTTTAAGATTATATCCGTTATGCATTATGTTCTCATCGCTTCTTTAAGAGCAAATTGTTTCCCAAAACAGCACCAAGATACATGTTTTGACTTAAATTTGACAGCCTTACTCGTACATGCTTTGGTGGGATAATTGTATTTTCCGAAACTGCACTGTGAGTTTATTACCATCAATGCATACGAGCTTGATTGGTGTCCAGCATCTGATGATGCAGATGGACATTAAACCAGGAATGCTTTAGGGATCACGGCTGAATGACCGCATTTTCTGTGGAACGTATCTGAGGAGACGTACAATGAGGGAGCTTAGGCAACATAGCAGAAATGATTAAGGTCGTAAAAATATATTGAACTGCAGATTGTATGAGGAACTATTTTATGGTTCTCCGAAATTCTAAATTCCGATGTTGATCGCGACATTCATTTGTCTGATATTTCCTAATGTTCACCATCATCAATGTAAACTAAAACTATTGCTACTTTAATTTCTCTCATATCACATCGCATATTCACAATCTCTCATTACATACAAACGCAGCTGGTGTCGTCCTGCGTCTCAGTTATCGACTGTGGTGAAAATAACCTCAGATGACTTAAAGTGATAGTTCACCCAAAAAAGAAAGTTTACTTGCCCTCATGCCATTCCAAACCTCTGTGGAACATAAAAGAAGATATTTTGAGAAATGTCTGTGGGTTTTTTTTGTCTATAAAATGGAAATCAATAGTAACCTGTAAACTGTTTGATTACCAACCTTTTTCAAAACATCTTCTTTTGTGTTACGCAAAAAAAGTTATACAGGTTTGGGATGACATTAACTTATCCTTTAAATGTTAATATTAATGTTTTAGAGAAAGCGTCAAGATACTGTGCAGGTAATATTGTAAAATCATTTCAACTCAATTTAAAATTCCATATCTACATATTTATTTATTTTTTTTATTGCTGATTGTCTCCCTGTGTCGTGGCCCTTATTTTGCGATAATAACCGTATGTCTGTTCATTATCCTTTTAGTTATACATCCATTTCAGACAATAATGTGATTTCTAAATTGTGTTCCTCACGAATGCAGTCTGCCCTGTTTGTCTGTTCTCTCTTTATTGTTTGCGGTGTGGGATGTTTAATGGGGTTTTCTTTATAAAGGCTTATCTTCTACCCTCTGTCCTTCTCTCCGTATCTCTTGCTCTCTCTCCTCCAGTCTTGGTGTGGCATGATGGAGGGATTTTTAAGGAGATTTTTTTCCGTGTTCATTGGACGTTGATGAGCTCCTCTGTCTGTCGCTGCTGGCCTGTCATAGCCTCAGCACTGCTTATAGCAAAATCAATCGGTCTCAGTCACATAGGGTGAAAGAGACGAGAGCGTTAGCTAGCGCTCCGTACGCACACACACACATTCATGTACCCAAAGTTTATAGCCAACAAACACACACTTGGTTCAACTCCTGCCCTCCCTCACATCTTAAAGAGAAGAAGATGGGATGAAGGGATGGAGGGAAAATGCATGAAAGGAAAGGATGACAGAGGAAGAGAGGGAGCTAGAACGAGGGAGAGATAGTAGCATTAAAATTCATGGCTTTTTTTACTCTCTGTGCTGAAAAATCAATAGTGTTTACTATGAATGAGAGGAGCGCTGGACAGGAGAGCTGGGGGCAGATAGACAGGGGGAGAGAGGGAATGGGGAGCGGGGGGGTTGACTTCATTACTGGAGGCAGAGGCACGAGAGGTCAAGGTTAAAGACTCAACCTAGCGGGTAGAAGGTGGGGGTAGTCTACCATTTACCCACAATGCTGCAATAGTATTGTGGAGTCAGATACAACAGCCCTATCAGTATAAATGAGAACATGTCCGTTTGGGATCCCTGCTTTCTCTATCTCGTGTGCCCACCGCATACACTCGTATTCGCGTGGATAAGCATCTGTAAATTCACATTTGGATGGTCCTGGAACTAGTTGGATGTTTTGTACCCAGCTGTGTTGCAGCTGATAGCGGCATCTGCCACTTTTGTAACTTTTAACGAACCTTAACACCTCATGCGATGCGAAACACTCTGAAAGTTAAGGGGAAAAGTCACAAACCCTCTATTAAAGAGCCTGGAAAAGGCTGACTCTTCATCAGCCTCTAGTTTGGAATATATTTAGACAGTTAGACTGATTCAAATCTCTGGTGTGGGTTTGAATGCTGTGTTTGAATTTCAGTTTAATGGAATGTTTCAGGTTTAGTACAAGTTAAGATCAATCGACAGCACTTGAGGCGTAATGTTGATTACATCAAAAATTAATTTCCATTTAACAAAAACTAAAATCTGGGTTACAGCGAGGCACTTGCAATGAAAGTGAATGGGGCCAATCAGTAAATGTTAAAATACTCACTGTTTCAAAAGTACAGACACAAGACGAACAAATGCATGTTAACATGATTTTAGTGTGAAAAAAATCACTTGCTAACCTTTTAAAGTTGTCCAATTTTACAACTTTGTTACTATGAAAACGTAAAGCCCTGGGTATACTTAATTTTTTTATGCGTACGCTAGTGTACTCGCACAGTCGAACACGCAGCCTTGCAAAGCATACTTCATTTGACTTGTTCGCATACACAGGCGTTCAACGCATGCACAGTTTTGAGCAATATCTCGCCACGAGTTACAACCCATGTAAACATCTTTGTATTCTTTCATGCTAGAGTTGTACAAATGAGGGTACTTTCTAACCTCTTCGCAGAATCTCACATCTATGTAGGCCTCCATTGTTGCTGTAGCTTGCATGTGTTCCGTTCTGTTCTGTTAATGCAGTTTTTCTTTGACTATCTTGTGAATCGTCACCCCCAGGCACGGTTGCCACCTTGTGGTTAAACGAATTACTGCGAAAACAATTAAATGCATATGTGCGAACTGCGTGTACAAAGAACGCGCGGTTACAAAAATCCGCCAGTGCGCATACAGTACATGCGTACTCTTCTGATGACAAAATTCGCATCACACGCACTGTTTGCTGACCCTCGCGTACACGTTAAAAGTGAACTATACTTTGGGCTTAAGACCTAAATCCTTAAAGGGTTAGTTCACTGCAAAATGAAAATTCTGTCATTAATTACTCATCACGTTTAAGCTTCTTGAAGAGGTTTGTTCTTGTGCATCATTCAAGTTCGATTGGGCATCTGTTTGTTCGCTGATCAAGATTTATATGTGAGTAAAAGCTTAAATGAAATCTGTTCATCATAAAAAGCGATCAAGTCTCTTCAGAATATTTGGACTAAACCACTAAATTTTAGGGGTGTAACGATTTATCGTAGTACGATATATCGCAATGCAAACATGTTACGATATGCATCGTAGAGTGATGGCGATACTTTTACGATATGACGGCAGTTTAATCTTATTGGTTGAGCTGCCGACGTGACCTACTCTGCAAGGTGGCAGTGAGAGAAGCCGGTTGTCACCGCATATAAATGGTGTGTCTCAATCAGCTCTCTAGTTCAGTAAGTGTTTCGGCGCACACATTGAATCTTGCAAGCAGGTTTAAACGTTTCTCATGTCAGTCTCTTGCATGGTCGCGTGAGAAAAGTCGTGGCTTTCTTTCACCGCAGTGCACAGCAACAGCTGTGCTCACAGAAAAGCAAAAGACGCTTGCGATGCTTTGCTTTAAGAAGTTCTGTGGGGCTGTTCACATATTGCGTCTTTTCCGCGTGCAAGTCAGTTATTATTTTCAAATGTAGCCGGGCGGCAGGCGCGCTCATAATGGGATCAACGCGGTTGCGACGCGCATGCAATTCTCAACTTTTCAGAATGCCGCAAGCGCACCGCAGGTTGTGTGACAAGAATCAACTGATCAGCTATGGCCTTTCCGTAACAAAACATCAAAAGCTCAGCCGAACAGCTGATCATAGCTGATCATAGCTGTTCATGGTGGTTTTTATATCTTATCTCCATCAATATATCTCGTAGTAAAACTAATGCAAGGGCTAGAAATCATTTATCCTTTGCAGAAACATCCTGATCCTCTTGGAGAGCTCAGTTCATGGTTGCATAGCAACGGCCGACGCCACGGGAGCGCAAGCGCTTTGGAAAGAAGGAGAACCGGTGCGGCCGCGCCTTCCACGCATTTTTAGACGGGATGTGTGAACGGCCCCTATTCATAATTCTAAGTTCATGTTAAATTTAACTTTTTTTTTTCAGTGACAGACAACCCTATTCAACTGTTAATTTGAATACAGAAGGTTTTTATTAAACCTTGAAATGTGATCTTGTATGTACAACAAGCAAAATTATTGAAATTTGTTCATGTTTTTTGAATAAATTTTGTTTGAATTTCAGTTTCATTTTGTTCAAAATATCGTGATACGTATCGTATCGTGAACTCCGTATCGAGATACGTACCGTATCGTGACCTGAGCGTATCGTTACACCCCTACTAAATTTGTATGGATTAGTTTTCTGATCTCTTTATGAAGTGTCAAAGATCAAGTTCCAAAGACTGCCTATGGAGGAACAGAAAACTCTCAGATTTCATCAAAAAAGATCTTCATTTGTTTTCCGAAGATGAATGAAAGTCATACGGGTTTGGAATGACATGAGGGTGAGTAATTAATGACAGAATTTTCATTTTGGGGTGAACTAACCCTTTAAAACTGACCTAAAAAGCTCAGATAATATAAGTTTTAACAGAATTAGGGGGCCATTCACACAGAGCGCATTTTTTCAGTTAAAAACATGAGATGCAGGTCAGTGGAATGGGAAAAAATGTCTAGAGATGGATTTTTTTAAACGTTGAACTTTAAGTTGAGCTCTGTGTCGTGCACTTGTGCAAGCGCAACAATTAAACATGTCATTCTTGTACGTTTACATAAAAAACAATGGAAAAGCAGCGCAGTGGATTGCAAAAATGCTTTCTGTGTGAATGGTCCCTTACTATAGGTGTTTTTATAAATTATAACCTTCACATTCACATTTCAAAACTGGCCTGCATTTACTACCAGTGTCTCACCGTAACCTTGATCTTTGGGGACTAAACAAAATTATTTTTGTGGTATCAACATTATGCTACAAATACTGTTGACTGGGCTTAACTTGTATTGAACCCAGAATAATACTTTTAGGTCTGAAATGAAGAAGGAGGGTTATTTTCTGAATTGGAGCTGAGATGGCTACTGGGGTTTGCTAGAATCTAATGGCCTTGCAAATCTCCACCCCTTTAGTTTCTCTTTTGGTGGAGAGTATGTGTTTTCATGGTGATGTATACAGTACTCAAGCAGTTTGATATTCAAGGAGGCTCATGAATGATGTAACAGGAGATGCTTGTCTTAGGCCCGGGTGGATGTGGCTGGAGGAGTATATGGAATATAAATGGAAATGTGAACTTTTACATCAGCATAAATTTACATTAAAGCCATATGATTGGAGGACAAAGCACTGAATAATTTGCTATGATGGCTGGCAAATGAAATATTTTTCATAGATATTAATCAGCTTTCACATTAGTTAGATAGTGTGTGAGTTTTGCAGATACTGAGATTAATATAAAATGCATTAGAAGCCCAGTGGCTCATTTCTTTCATTCTATTGGATTAGTAAACAGTAAGATGGATATGAAGAACAGGTGAACAGGCAAACAGGCCTTGACTTATATGCCACTGATGCTGCCTTAAATACTGTAATGAAATCTCACATTCAGAATGTCATAATGTCTCATTTAGTTACCTTAACTTACTAGAACACATTATCTAATGAGCTGTATTTAATATGACTTATGAAATGTTCATATATTGTGTATTTCTGTCTCCTTTTATGTCTCTTTCTCTCACTCTCTTTTGGTGCTTTCCTCCTTTTTCCCTTTGCACGGCAGCACAGGATGCTTTCTTATTCTCTTTTATTTCTTCTGCTCTTTTTCACCTTCTCTCTTTCTCTTTCTCTCTCTCCCTCCCTCTCTCTTAGTCGTCTGTTCCCTTAGCGACCGTTTCCAAGGCACCCACTCCCAATGGCTGGGGGAGGGGACCTGTGATGTCATGCATGCATAACTATACACCTGAATTCTTGTGTTTGTAATCTTTCTGCAGGACTCTCTTCCTTTTCTTTTTCAAAGCTTTAGTATTTCAGACTCTTCTATTGTTGAATTTATAGCCTCTATTTATAAATTCCTTACACAAATTGCAAGATTATAATTATTTGACTGGGAGTTTGTGTTTGCTGTATACATGTAAATAAGTATTTACTCTGGTACATTACAATGCATGCAGACTCTGTGTCCTTGCCGTATCCGTTGAGATCTGATTCATATTAAACAGGACTTTTATCAGTGCGGATGCTATAGTGTGTGTGTGTGTGTGCGCTCCTTCACTTAACCTTGCCTCATCTTAGGCTGTAAGGTTTGTCCCCATGATGCAATCTGATCTCATGTCTAAGTAACCTTTAAATTATTTAGAAAAAAAAAAACACTTTTCTTCAATTAGTATGAAAAGAGTTTGTTGTATTTTGAATAGACTAATTCTGACAATCATAACAGCTGTACGTGTTTGCATAAAGGGATATTTCCCTTTAAAAAGGAAAAGTTCTGTCATCATTTGCTCACCCTCAAGTTGTTTAAAACCTGTATGAGCTTCTCTTGAACACAAAAGAAGAAATTTTAATGAATATTAACCAAACAGTTAATGGTCCCCATTGACTTAGTATGGGAAAAATGACTATGGAAGTCAGTGGGGTCCATCAACTGTTTGGTTACTCATATTCTTCAAAATATCTTCTTTTGTGTTCAACAGAAGAACGAAACTCATACAGGTTTTGAACTACTTGAGGGTGAGTATATGGCAGAATTTTCATTTTTGGGTGAACTATCCCTTTAACTCGCTCCTGTGTTGATATCACTCCACCATCCCACCTTCCATTTTTATTTTCCTTTAGTTCTATTTCTTTTAGTAATTATCTTTTAATGGGCACCCAACAATGCGTTTAAAGGTTTATTCATAAATAATAGTTGGCTAATAACAATAGTGATAGCTCAATAATGCAATAATAAAAATAATGAAATATTATATGCTTATGCATATTATGCGTTTATTGTTGCATAATGATTATGAATTTATCATTGCATCAAAACGTAGAATTGTTTCTGCATATTGATTATCTGGCACTTAAACAATAAGAATCTGTATCAATAGTTGTGAATTTCATTTTTATCAGTAACAATGATTATAAAACAAACTGTTGTAAAAAAAATAAAAAAATAGTAACCTTAAAAAATCTGAATGTTGATTAATGCACTGCTTGTGTATTTTTTGTTTTTAAACATGTATTTTTCTAATGCTTTTACATGTTCATGTTCACTTTTTAATGGTCTTACCTGAAAATGCTCTCATTGTTTAAAACTTTGCTTTTAAAACTCCAGTTAAGGTGCTCTAATACATGCTTTTTGGCCAGTGTTACATTACTAAGCAACAAATGAGTCAGAGGATGTAATGAATGTTGTGTTGTTACTGGTGTTAGCTGATGAGGGTCACGGTTACTAGGCAACGGCCAGCACAGTCTGTAGATATGCATTCGACTCCTAATGGGAGCGGAAAAGGGGAGTGTGTGTGCGTTGGGGGTCAAGTTTGTCTGAAAGGGGATTAATATTTTGAGAAGGGGCAAGCAGTGGCTCTGTCTGCACTGCTTGTGTCTACACAGTTCCCTTGTTGTTAGTCCTCTTTGAAGCTTTTGTCCTGGTGTTTCACGCGTTTCCGAGGAAGAGAAGTGGTCTCGGCTACAAAGTACCCGACATATATTCAAACTCAACTCACACATTCAGTCTGTATAAGTAGAACTGACTGCACACAAGTTAATGATAATCCTTTTTTTTTTTTTTTTTTTTTTGAGTGTGCAACAATGGTAGCACTGATTTCATATAGGCAAAATAATACATGACCAAAAAAAAAAATTATTAATTTTTAAAACAAGTTCATTTTGTAACTGTTAAATGTGTTAGGCCTAGTGGTAATAATGTATAAGTGCATATTAAATGTCAGGCTAATCAATATTGCATCTGAACTTGACGGCCAAAAGACAGTATCATGTAGTTTAGATCTTTTTATTTCTTTTTATTACCTACCTCGCTCTTGTTCTCATTTTCACACTTGATTTTGTCCCTATCTCGTTCCCACCCTATTGACCCTCTTTCCCCAAACAATTCCCTCTCTCTCTGTGTCTCTCTCTCTCTTTATTGATCGACACATAGTGAGCTCTGTTCTTCACTGTGCTGCCTCCCTTTAATCAATACAGATAATTGTCTGCTCTCTCTCTTTGCCAAATACTCTCTCTCTCTTTCTCTCTCTATCAATGAACCCCCTAACCACCCTAAGTCTGGGATTCCCCCTGTCTTAATGACCAAAGGTAACCTGTTCTCTCTCTCTTTCCATCGATTGGCGTGGGAGCGATTGACTCACATGTGTAAACATGGTGCACGATTGTGCTGTGTCGAAGTCTCTTCAACTATTCCCATGTGGTTATTTTAGAGACAGGCTTTTCAGTGTTTGTCAGGCTAAAAACATGTAATCCGATTCATATTGGACCGTACCAATACTCTATGACTAGAAAAGAAGAGATATTTAAAATACAAAAAGTTATTAAAGATATAAAAAGTTTTAAACTTCAGTAGTCACTCTGAGCATGCTGTTGCAAATAAACATATTTAATATATCACTTTTTGTGGATAGAAATGGTGCACTCTAAAAAATGCTGGGTTAAAAACAACCCAAGTTGGCTTAAATATGGACAAACCCACATTAAATACAAACCCTAATCTCTGGGTTTGTCCATTTTTAACCCAACTTGGGTTATTTTTAACCCAGCATTTTTTAGAGTGTAATAGGGTGATGATATTGAGGAGACTGAGATCAGGACACGTTGCATGCCGGATTTGAATCTGCTTTTCCCACATGATCGCCAAGGCTCAAAGTCGAGGAGTCATTTTGATCATGCTGTAAAAAATATTTACAAAATATATAATAATGTCACTTTGTATTGATGAATACAGAAAAGATGAGAGGAAAATACTTAGGAGACCGGGACCAGGACTTATTGCCAGCCAGATTTGAATCTCCCATTTTCCACATGAACAGCAAGGCTCAATTTCTGGAATTTGTGCACTAGACCACAATAGCCTTAAACTCACTCTATAAGGACAGAGGAGATGTGCAGATGGAACTTTAAATTCCCCAAGGTCAAAGTTTAGTCTCTGCGGGTCAGGCTTTTTCAGCAAGGTAATAGAGAATTAATATTTATAGTATACTATGTGTGATTTTGGATAGCCAGGGAGGTACCAGAAAGCATTTTCTTCGTGATGACAGTGTGCTTTTGTTCGGTCGAGGTGTGAGAGAGAGAACAAGAAGGGGTGAATAGGAAGGTGAGATTCTTGTCTTTCCAAAAATGAGGAATTCTGTGAAGAGGGAGATTACAGGTGATATAGGCCTCATTCGGGAGTGTGACATCCCACTGGGATCTGAACGCATAGACATAGTAGAAAGGTATTTCTTTGGTGTTAGACACAATTCACAGGGCCAGTGTTCAGTCTTTGTTGTGCATCCTTGTGTTTTCACTGTTTATGTGAACGTGTGAAGAACTACATAGTGCTGGACTTACACATGAAATCACTGATTTCAACCAGCATGTTTTATGTGCTATTAAAAATATATAGAAGATGTGGAATAACAGTGAGCTGAAAGGATAAGAGAAATGTAACACTTCATATGTATTCGTAGGCTATTGAAATATTGATATATTTTCTATGCTTTGTGTCTCTGTTGGCTCTTTCTTTATCAGATTATGTCTCCTCTAGCTTTCTCTCCCTCTTTCCCAGTCAAGCCTCAAGGATAGAAACCTTGAATTTGAATTTCAGAGGCAAAGAAAGAGAAAGAAGGGGGGTAGGGTGGGGTTGTGCTCTTAGGGAGCGGTCGTTGAGAAAGTGCCTCTAATGGGCGTCTGTGCGCTCCCCCCTGCCTAGGGCCCCGATCGATACCGACTCAGAGCAATAAAGCTTTCCCCTGTCATCTCCACAGAATACAAAGCAGTATGGGGAGAGAGAGAGAGAAAGAGAGAGATAGGTGAAAAGCTGTTCCGCTAGCCAGACCGATTTCCTACCCCCCCCCCCCCCCATCCCATATACCCCCATCTAACAACAGTAGAGCCCCTACCCCCTCTCTCCATCTCATAGTCCACCTCTCCTTTCCCCAAATGTAGCACGGGTCCCCTGTGCCGGCTCTGACTAGGTTTTGATATCTCCCTGCGCTCAGGAGGAGAGAAATAAATAATGGCAGAAGAAACTCTTATTTTAGTTATTATCACAAACACAGAGACAAGGACGGATAGAGAGAGACGTCCAAGTGGGGCATAAAAAGAAAAGGAAATTAAACAATAAAAGAGGTAAGAAATGGCAGCTGGAAATGGATGGATAGACAAAAAGAGGGAGAGGGAGAGAGAGTGATGTAGTTTAGGAAGTGAAATGGGATGAGAAGAGAACGAAAGGGGGGAATGAAGTGATACAAAAAGGAAGGGGGCGGAAAGCGAAGGAGAAGAGGATTATGGGAGAGAGAAAGATGGATGTTGTGATAAAGATGGAGGGTGAGTGGGAATATTGATGAGTAAGAATGACAGACAGGAGACAGCGTGAAGGAAAAAAACTGCACAGGGGAGAGGTGAAAGGCAGGTTAAAGGTCAAATTATTCCTGAAATTGTTAACCAATCACATTTAATCAGCACTACAACACTGAAACTATGGGGAAATACAAACAGGGTTTCTGTGTGAGGATGGGGGATATCAAATAGGGATGTGCGAAACTAAATATTTAAATTCTTTGTGCTGCCTGCTTGACTAGTTTAGTTTAGGTTTCTATCTCAAATACAGTGGGTTCTTGTGAGCACTAGAAAAGCCTGAGACAAAGCTTGATGTGCACTAAATAAAACTTTTTCAAAACTAAAAAAATGTAATAAAAAATCTCGGTATACCAGTCAACCTCACTAGTTGACCATCGTGACCCGTCCTTCATGTCAAAGCAAACGGTTCCTCATGAAAGTGACAGTGTAGGTGTGAACGTGTCCGTGTTTGTCCTCCATCACCGCGCGCTTGTGCTTTTTCTGTGTGACAGCTCTGGAGTTGCTCCGTCATTACGCTGCTGTCAACCTAATAACATCTCTTCCTCATCTCTCAAAAACAACCGTTTCTGTGTGTATGTGCGTCTCATCTCTTTTGTTGTACCCTCACCCCCCATCCTCCCCAATTCAATCCCTCATTTCTTCTTTTATTGGAAAAAGATGGGATGAATCCTTCATCTTCTCTCTTGTAATGCTCTTCTGTTATTATACTGCAGTAGGGCTGGGCGAGATAGCTAAAAATATTATAGTGGTCATTTTCAGGGTTTTGACGTTATTTGATATATTTCTCGAAATTTATGTATTTGCTCTGGAATTGGTGTTTATGGGTCTGAGGACCCATAGTTTACACCAAAAAGTCATTGGAGCCAATTAGATTCAAAATATTTCATGCAAAAAAGAAAAAAGTTCCACGCTGTTTTTCATTAAATTCATTTTTAATATGAAAATATAGAAAATATTTAATCACTTTAACTCTTTTTGCACAGTACAGCAATAAATAGTAATGTTATAAACATTATATAACAAATATAGCAATACAGCAATATTTAACTAATTCATATTTAATAAATTAATAAAAATAAACTAATTGATAAACAAACAGACAACTTAAATATATTATATATCAACTTTCTACTGAATTTAAGGCATAAAACATTATGCAGATTAATCATTGCATTTTGAATGAAGCATCATCAGTTTATTGAAATGGAAAGTTTAAATAGAAAACTTTCCAACTCAAAAGGCATTTTTGTGAGGTTTAAATCAGACCTTAGTGTACACACACACACACACACACACACACATATATATATATATATATATATATATATATATATATATGCATGAATCAAAAGGTTGCCAGTTTGATTCAATATTGCACAAAATAAATAGTTCAGTTCCGTTTGAGCGGCCATTTGTAGCGACCAAGAGCACCGGATTGATGGCACTTTTCTCCGCTAGCACACATTTCCGTCTACTTTCGAGTCTTATCTTCCAAGTTTTTCATTTATTTTCTCATCTCTCTTCATCTCCTCATGTCCTTTTCTTTCCCTGTGAGATTTTACTATCAATTCTCCCACTGTGCACTTCTTTTTCAAGTGTCTTGACTCTCTCCTACATCCGCGTTCTTTCCTGTTCTACCGTATGAATTCTCAGCTCCCCTTATTTCCCCCTCTACCTCTCTGCACAGTAATAACGCTACTGATAGAAAGAGGCCCAAGTGTGTGTGTGCGCGCGCGATTATTGTCGTGTCGGGAGTCAGAGGAATCGATCGATGCAGAAATATGAGGGTCTGTGTCAAAAACAATAACCACCTTTTCCCCAGACGCACACACTTTCTCACACACAGCTGCGTTCACACACCGATATAAGCCTAAATATTAAACATGCACACATTCATTCAGGGGAAACGATACTCAGCCCTCACATTATAGGAAAAAATGCTCCATTTCAGATAGGAAAACTTATCAGCACAAGAGCTGCTCTCCGTTTACCATTTCACTGTCTGTCACAGGGGTAAAAACATACACATAAGCACAGACAAACACACACACACACACACACACACACAAGAGACCTTTCACTGCTGTTGCCTGGCAACGTGGGCCAGTGACCAATCACAGTGCAGAGCAGTGTCCAGTGATGTCACAGAGTCTGCTGACCAGCAGGGAAGAAAGAGAGAAAGAGCAAATGTCTGGAAACAATTTAAAAAGAGCATTTTATCATTACGTTACGGGACATGCTGATAGTTTAGCAGCTGGAGGAGCGAGTGGGAAGTGGAGGGAATGGACATTTTTTTGTTTATGGAGGTGAAGAGGTGGACGTATCAGGCTGGAATGGTGGACGGAAAGAAAGCGTCTCTGTAACTTTATCAGCATTAAAGACTAAGACACATTTGTGTTGGAGTGAATGTGATTGCATCTACAGCGCAAAGAGTGTTTGCTGTGCGAAATAGTTAGTATCTAATCACTCACACACATGCGCACGCATACGGCTCTGAGCTGTGACAGCTGGGAGATTGATGGCTCTCTCGAGGCCTGGAGCTCGCACTCTTAAACAGACAGCTGATCAGATAAGCATGGAGAGGAGGAGAGCGAGAGGAACGGATGAAGAAACGTATTAGCTTTTTAAAAATCATAGAGGCATATTTGCTGGTGGATCACGAGATGTTCCTGTTTGTTTCAGGCTGCAGGTCATCACATAAACTAAAACTTGTGTCATTTACAGTTATTACGAGGAGTGACCTTTCCACGTAAACCATGTGATGAGGGGCCAGCCAAATGGCCTGAGACCCCCCGTGACCTATGCAGACATGTCTGTGGTGTGTGACCTCTGGGGTCATGAACTTTTAACACCACCAGCCGCACAGCATACACACTGGCTCTCGATGACCGTGAACCTGACACACTGCTCTCTTTGTGTGAAACCACAAAACATAGAAGCTACCATCTGTATTAGTTTGTGAGCTTTAAGAAAAAAGTGTGAGTATGAGCAGTGACTGAAGCTGTCATACAGGCCTGTCTTTTGTTAGATTTGTCTTTGAGTGTATGAGAATCTAAACTAGATATGTTGTTTTCACTTTCATTTTTCTTTGAAATAACCAGTACATTTGAAATAGAGCAAGGATTATCAATTGGGAGATATTCCAGAAAAACGCTTCACAACGTTCATAAAAAGTGGGGCAATGCCGCCATCTAGTGTTGAATGTACAGTACTGCAATCTCTTATATTGCACATATGTACTGGACTTGGACTTCACATTGAGTGTAAATCATTTCTATCCATTACATCTGGTTCTTTCTAACTATTATATGTTTAATAAACATTCAGTATCACACACACACACAATTTTCATGTTTTATATATTTATATATATATATATATATATATATATATATATATATATATATATATGTGTGTGTGTGTGTGTGTGTGCATACATATGTATATATAGATAGATAGATAGATAGATAGATATACACACACACACACGCACACAATTTATACAATATATAATCAATATGTTTACAATTTATATCCTCCTGAGAACCAGGGAAAATTTTGTGAATTTAGTTTTTTGTTTTTTTGTTTTTTAATTGTCATTACATTGTTTGGAGCATAATAAATATATAATAAATAAATAAATAAATAAATGGAAAATAACATTCTTGAAAAAATATTTTTTATTCATATGTAGTGTAGACACTGTAGTAAACATTAGGACTTTGTTATTCAAAAAATAAAAAAGGCATGAATAGTCATGTATAGGCAAAAACAATGGATTTTTTTTCACGCATCAATCAATTTTTAGGTTTCATGGTTTTTCTTTGACCAAATATGTGTGTAAAATGGCCATAAGTGCATTTTCCCATTCTGTACAATGCATTTATACATTGTATCTAATTTGCATATAAAAGGTGGGGTAAGTGATATTTCAAAAATGCTGTTGGACATTGTTGATATCTAAAATCAACCCAAACAAACCCACCCTCTCTTCATTGCTCCGCCTCCAAAACTCACCCTCCAATCCTAACCACCCTGCTCCGAGTCGGTCTCAAACCCGGCCCGATCACTGCTGGCAGGCGAGGCAAGTGCACTAACAATGACGCTAAACACCACAAATCTACCTTTTGCTCATTCTCTCTCCTCGACCGTCATACGCCCCCTAATGCTGATTGGCTACGCGTTTGTTGTTGGTGTCGGCCCGACTAACTTCCAAAAAGTGTTGTTGAAATATTGCTTACCTCACCTTTAATGTGTTCTTGGAGCAACATGTAATGAAAAAAGAAGTGTATTAATGGGAGTAATAATTGACAACATTTTTATAAGAATATCTAATATTGATATATCATTAATTTCCCTGTTCAGTTGTTGTGTCTCCCAAAATGCCTGATTTACATGCTTTAAGTCCTGGTGTCCACTACAGTGGACGTTTGAAATCGATGTCCTGTTTTGTGACAGAAAGTCATATTCTGATTTTAAACCCCATAACAATTTCCTGAGATGTTGATTTATGACAAACAATTTGAAAATAGTCACATTTAAATAATTACAAAATATCATATTTACATAAGAGTGTTAAATTTGATCATTCAATCAATGTCAGTCATAATTAAAGACGAAGGAGAGGGAGTTGTCATGGTGAATCTTCCAAACATTTGGTATCTCTAATAAGAAGTATTTAAGAATTTAAGAAAACAATTTTCTTAAATATTTCTGAAAACTAAATTAAGACATACTTTTTTTGATCTTTAGGAATGCTCATGCTTAAATTAAATTTTCATACCAAATTAAATTGCCAACATACGATTTTCTTTACATTTTTTTTTTTTTTTTTGGAATTGGAGCAAAAGTATGAACACTTCAAAAAAGCATCCCAGGATGCACTCTATTTGTGTTATTTCATAGCATATAATAACTTTACTATTTTTCAAAAAATGGTTCGTCCACTGTTCTCTTATGTGTAGTTTGGACAGTTCAGACATTTCTATTTTTAAGTACACATTCCTGCTTCAGACACATTATAGTTTTATATCACAGCACGTTTATGCTTGTTTTGCTTTCTCTGCATTGTTTTGGGCTCCTACGGGGTGATTCATGCCCCAGTGTGGACGTGTGAGGTTGGAAAAAGCCGCGTGAGCAAGCGTCCTCATTCTGTATTTTCTGATGGAGGCTTGTGTTGTGACAGATGTGTCGATATACAGTAGAGATACGGCTGTGCGAGAGAGACCGAGAGAGTCACCGCAGGACTCGTGAGCGACTCTTTCCAGCAACCCCAGCACTTTCCAGCGGCACAACTCTCCCCCTCTTTTCACCTCTATCTCAACATCTGCTTATTCTTTCATCTTTCACTCCTCACTGCCACCTTCCCACTCTCAACCACTCTCATCCTCTCTCTTCACCTGACCCAACTCTTCAGCCCACCGATCGACAGCACTTCACTTCCTCCTTCGCTCACTCGCTCGCCGCCCCGCGCGCCTTCCTCAGCCTTTCATCCTCCAAATGCGATCGTCACATACACTCGGCCTGATGAAACGACCTGTAACACATTTACGAGTTTAAAATGCATTGTATTGTAAATGCAAATGTGGCACGTCTGCTTTGACCCGCTCCGTTCTTGCTCTCTCGAGGTCAGGAAGTGGGCACGGAGGGGGCGGATGTTGTGGGTGGGTGCAGCGTAGAGAGGAGGTGACGGAGGGAGGAGAGAAGGAGGAGTGGAGAGTTCCCCCCACTTGTTATCAGTTTGTTCCTCCTTCTTGGCCACACACTGACAGAGTCTTAAAACAAGCGGAGAGAGTGAGACAGAGAACGAGTGTGTGCATGTGTGACAGAGGAAGAGGACCTCACTGAACGAGTGCACACTTATTCATCAACATGACAAAGAACGGTCCTGTTGCATCCATGGATTATTCCCATATGTGGTTGCCAGGTATGTGTCCAGAGCGTCTGTGTGGTTGCCAGGTTGGTCTCTTCTGAGTTGTATTGATATGCAGGGACGCTCGGTCATCAGACCGAGAAGGTCAGCGTAGAGAAACTGAAAGGAAGAGCTGTGCAAAGTTAAACTGAAATTCCCAGATATACTATGAGTTGAATTTCATAGTGTCTGTTTTTTTTTTTTTTCTAGAAATCGAAATGTTTATGTTTATGCAGATGTATTCAGACGCATTCTCTCTGATTATTTTATTTCAAAGCACTGAAACTTACAATTTTGTATTGTTTAATAAATAACATTTTTTAGTCAAAAAAAATTTTTTTTAAATAAATTATTTTAATTATTAATTAATTAAATAAATGTGATTTTATTATTAATGCCACTGTGAGACATTTGGTGTAAGTGTTCAAATCTGTGTTCTAAGAATGTTCCCAGATTCTGACTTTTCAGGTTGTCAGATGATGTTTTGCACTGCAGTTTTCACGCATTTGAATGTGGGTTGAAATCTGGGCCAATCTCGGACATTCACCTTCATGTTCTTGAGCCACTCAGAGTTTAAGATAATCGTCCTGCTCAAGTTCAGTTCAGCAGACAGAACGAGATTTTGTGCCATTTATTTTTTCCTTCTACCTTAACAAAATGCCCAATGCCACAGCATGACGCTTCCACCACTCTCTATCACTGTGAAGATGATGTTTTTTGAAGTGTGGCTGGTATTAAATTTGCACAACATAAATAATGTTTAGTAGATTCAAGGTTTTCTTTAGCACCTTTTTTTTTTTTTTTTTTTTTTTTGAATAATGACTTAGCTACTGAACTCTGTGGATTTTCTCACTTAGTCTCTTGTTGACACAATGAGGTTTAGAGGCCATTTTTTTTCCTATGAAATTTAATGGTTTAATTGTAGGATTTGTAATTTAGTAAAATGTGAAAACTGTTTAATGATCTGATTTTTACTAAGCACTGCATATGAATTGGTGTTCTTGTGATTTCTTTTATATAATCCTCAAAATAATTTACATTTCTCCGAATTCATTTCAATGGCACATTTGTTGATAACACTATTTTAATACCAGATATCACACACACAAAAAAATTGGTTTTCCTCTTCCTAAATTCGGAGAGCTCTGGCGTTTAATTGCTTTAAAAACAACTCCAATTTGTAGTATTATGTGCATAAAATCTACCATTATGTATACCTAGTCTTTTGCTGATTCATCAGGCATATATAAGCATTTTTCAGTACTGAAGAGGTGATGAAATCATATTTGTTGACTGGAAGTGCAAGGGAACCTCTGGGAAACCCAGTGTGAAGTTCTTCATGGGGATTCCCCTCTTCCTCCCAGATCCCAACTGACAATTGACAATTGATAGCTCTCAGTACAGGAACTCTTGCCTTTTATAATGAGGGGACTAGTATGTTAGTGGATATATAGTATGTGTTTGCTAAAACAGGCCATGAGAAGCTGTGCTTCTTTGAGGCTTGTTTCCTTCACTTGCTGTGAAGTGTCTAGCAAGTCGGCCAGCTTGAAACCACTATCGTGTTCCTAAAGACATCTTGCATTATCATTACTTATAATCTGACCTTTCGCACATAGTAAGTCAGCAGAGAGTCCAGTCAGAAGACGTAAGAGTTTACTGGAACTCAAACACCTTCATATTAATTTGCAGCTAAATGCAATACAGTGATGGAGATTTGAAAGCTCTTCATCCTGGCATGTGGCATCTTGGTCTTTAAGTAGATGAAAATCATGTAAAACACTATTAGCTTGGAAATAATTTCCAGTATGTGCAAGCAGTGTAAGCATGTTTATTTCAGATTTATAAGAATAGATATGTTTGTAATACAGAAGTTATGAAATGGAGAAGTTCAGAATATAGTAAGAAATAGATCTGTGTGTGTCAGCTACTGTATAAAGACTGTATATGATAGGAGCACTTACATTCAAGCATGTGTGTGTGTGTGTGTGTGTGTGTGTGTGTGTGTGTGTGAATATTAATAGCTGGTCCGACAGTAAGGGTTTGGTTTAACACGTTGTGTTTGCCCCAGCCTGAGGGGAAACAGAGAGGGAAGTGAGACATTAACACCAAAACCATCAAGCACTATTTCATATTAACTTCATATGAACTGCACATGCACTTTATAAAACAAACTTTATATTCCTGATCTAATCATTCAAAACTGTTGCGGTGAATGTATAAATTATCATTGACTGCAAGGTGTCAGATAAGCTTGTGATGATTCACTAAAACCGATCAATGATTAAAAACATTTCTTTCACTTTTTTGCTTACGATACATGACTCTCTGAAGACCTCCAGGCAGCATAAAAGACCATTTATTTTTGTCATTCATATGAATTATGACACCAAATCTTACTCAAAATAGTCAGAAATTGTGTGTGACACAATCTGAAAATATTTTTAAGCTTTCATCCTGAGCCTGAACAGGCCGTTCTGTGGAAACCCTGTACTACAGACGGCCCCGCTCCTTGACGGGCCTGAAGAGGGGTTTTCCTTCCTTTTTACTTCCTTTCACCAACCACTGTGGCTGGACCCCGGATTTGTTCGTCTGAGGAAGTCGGCAATTCTTCAGCTTTTTGGTGGCTTTTACACGAGTGACACAACAGATACAAGTGTGAAACTGGTTTCCTGTGTAACTTTCTCTGGGATTATTACAATCCATTTTTAAAAAGTTGTACCGCCCTCTGGAGGAGTCAGATATTAATTATCAGTATCTGAGAAAGGCCTCATTGTTTCATGCAATTAGCAGGAATGAAATATTGGTGAAAGGAACTGTGAAAGAGTGAGAAATGAAGGATGAAATGTGAGTGTTGAGGGGAGATAGATAAAGAGGATCAGACGTGATAGTGGTATAAGCAGGTGGGTGATATTATTAGTCAGTCGTTGGCTTTATTTGCATTTTTCACAAAAGGGAAGTGAGTGTTTCTGTGTGTGAGTGAGTATGTGTGTGTGTTTAAGCGTGTCTATTTGAGAGATTCTTTTTTATTTTTGCTGCAGAGTTTATACCTCTGATGCTGCTTAGCTCTTTTAAAACAATGCGTACTATAAAAAGTGTCACACAAATAAACTGAATTGGCTTGAATGCATCAGAAACATGCAGTTTGTGTGTTGTGACTTATATGTGTATCTACATACTTCATTGTAGGCCAGAGCTTCATAAAACTCTTTCAAAAAATGTCATTAGTATTCTTATAAGATACATTTCACACACGTTTACTTTACAAACACGCTTTCTCTCTGCTGAGGGACTGGGACAGTCCCATGGGCTTGGTTACAGTTAAATTTGAAGTGACACATCTGTGGTGATGTACTCACTATTAGTTGTTTGTTGGATTGATCACATCTTCACTTGTTTGAGAATGAAGGAATCTAGACCTGAAGCTGCTCTATCATCAAAAAGCCTTTTTATTCCAAATATAACATACTTGTGTTTGTTTATCAACAAAAATATTAGTAATTTAATAATATGTAATAAAATGTAATTACTCTTGATATTTTACAGTGTGGTGATTATGTTAAACAGATATGCATCAGCATGTAGCAACGGATAATGACTGATTTCATACCTCTCTCTCTTTTTTCCCATAGATATCAGAATGTCAAAGCCAGTAGAGGTTGAGAATCCAGCGGCAGACTCTCCGATGGAGAGCACAGGTATAAATTACACTGTTTGTTTGTAACAAAAAGGATTTTTCTGCTCATATATGTGACCCTGGACCACAAAACCAGTCATAAGGGTCAATTTTTAAAAATATGGCATCCGAAATCTGAATTAATATGCTTTCCATCAAAGTATGGTTTGTTAGGATATTGGACAATATTTGGTCGAGATACAACTATTTGAAAATCTGGAATCTGAGGGTGCAAAAAAAACAAAATATTGAGAAAATTGCCTTTAAAGTTGTTCAAATTAAGTCCTTAGCAATGCATATCCACTCACAAATATCATTTTTTTTTATATATTTATGGTAGGGAATTTACAAAATATCTTCATGGAACATGATCTTTACTTAATATCCTAATAATTTTTGGCATAAAAGAAAAATCAATCATTTTGACCCATACAATGTATTGTTGGCTATTGCTACAAATATACCTGTGTGACTTATGTCTGGTTTTGTGGTCCAGGGTCACTGATAACATCTTACCTGGCCCTATAACACATATGATAAAAGTATTTTAGCAGCATATTTTATGCGTTAACAGTATACATAATAAAATTATATATTTTTTATAAAATTCAAAAATATATTTTTTTATGTAACAATATAAATAAACTAAATAATCTATATTAACTCTTATAATGTTGTATTAACATTATATATAATTTAAATTATACATATAGAATAATAAATAAAGATTAAACAAAAAAAAACAGTAAATAATTGAATATATATATATATTTGTAGCAAAGTTTTCTTCACAAAAAAACTGTACTAACTCTTCTGATGTCAAACTAACTAAACTTAAACTTTTTAGCAAACAAAAATGTACCAAAGTAACCAATATGTTGCCTTCTCTCATTATATTTCTCTCATTGTGTGTCTTAGACTCTGAAAGAAATGGCTCAGATTCAAATAATCAGGTAAGTAAGTGACTGGCACCAGTGTTTTTTTTTTTATCTGAATACAGCATCATTTAAAAAAAATGAATCGCATTTCTAATCTGTTTCCCTCCAAAAGGTTCAGCCGATGAAAATCAACCCTTTCTCCCTTTCGCCCACGCTGAGTAGCAGCACCAAGGTGAGAAAATGGATGCGAATGCTCGTGTTACTGAGTGTTTTACAAACAGATCTGCGCATTTTCTTGTTTGTGGGTTATGGCCAATTTAAAACTGGTTTTGAAGACTGTTTGATTCAAAGTTAGTGTATACAGTTTACAGTTTTTTCCACATTTCATTATCGTCCCTTTGTCACCCTCATTTAAATACCCCCACTCACCGTGTCCCTTTCAACCCATGAATTCATCATCAACGTTTCTCTGTCTCAGGCTAAGGTGGAGGATTGTGGTGAGATGTCTCCCGCTGCACCTGCTCAGACGGCCCTTCCACACACACAGCTGATGCTAACGGGTGGCCAGCTCGCAGGGGTAAGAAAAACATGCCAAAACATGCACACGCACTTACATTTCATATGTGCTTATGTGTGTCTGTGTGGGTTCCTGTGTGAGCTTGCTCGCCTTGCTTTACATGTGCTTTCTTTCATCCACTTTTCTAACTTTTATTGTCACCACATTTTCCTTCTCTGCTGCATTTTCTCTCTTTCTAGTTGACTGCACTTTTGCCTGCACAGCAACAGCTGCTCTTACAGCAGGCGCAGCTCCTCGCTGCAGCTGTGCAGCAGTCGCATGTGGCCCATGCGGCCAATCAACAGCAAGCCCAGCAGCAGGCCAGTCAGCAGGCAGCTCAGCAGCAGTCGCAGGGCCAGTCGCAGAGCACACAAGAACAAACCGCCACCCCCGTCCCGCCTCCTCCTCACCAGCTCCCTATTTCTCAGCCAATCCAGCTCACTGCCCAGGTACAGCCAATCAGTGCACCTGAGGTGATACTAGGGACAAATTCACCAAACAGCCAATTTTAAGGCGCAAAAGCCTGCGTCTCATTTGCTTATTGTCAGTGAATTCCCTCCTCAGTCCACCTCAGATCAGAGTGAAACCGTCATGTCCTTTCAGCATCTGTTTCTTTTCTCTCTTTCAGGACATTCAGCAGTTGTTACAGCTGCAGCAGTTAGTCCTTGTTCCAGGACACACTCTGCCTTCACCCGCACAGTTTCTTTTACCACAAACACAGCAAGGGCAGCAAGGTAGCTTATTTTCTATTTGTATTCTCACGCTGCGTCCTAAAGAAGTTTCCTATGTCAAGTCATTTGTCTCTCCTCACTGAAAGTCAGACTTGTTTCATGTCAGTTGTCGTGATCCCAGCTGGTTGAAACAAAATGTCTGACTAACACAGATGAGAAATTATTATTATCACTTTATTTTATCATTTTTTCAAGGTGTAGTGATTGGATTAAAAAAAATGTCAGTCAGATTTCATTTAATGTTAATAAATATAAGCATATGGTTGTGTATGTTTCAGGGCTGCTATCAACACCAAATCTAATTCCACTACCTCAACAAAACCAAGGAAGCCTGCTGGCCGCTCCACCCAGACTTAGTCTTCAAGCACAGGTACATCATCTAATGAAAGACCCACATAATTGAGAGGTAAACATATGTCAGAGGGTACATAAACAGGTTCTGGAAAGATATTTCTTTATTTAAAAGGTTAGTTCACCCAAAAATGAAAATTCTGTCATCACTTACTCTTAAGTTGTTACAAACCATAAGTTTCTTTATTCTGCTAAACACAGAAGTTATTTTAAAGAATGTGGGTAACCAAACAGTTGTTAACCATTAGCTAGAAAAAAATATTAGTGCTTTTATTATCCCTTTACAAATATTAGTGCTGTCAACAGAATAAAATAACTGATCAAGTAACTGTAAATTTAAAAAAATAAATAAAAAATGATTTCATTTTTTCAGTTCCTTTTTTAAACAAGAAAAACAATATTGTGTGTAAGCTTTGTAAATTTGTGTGGATTACAGCTGTAGCAAAATACTTGTTACTACTGTTCAAAAGATTGGGCACTAGGGATGTAACGGTATTACCAATATCGTGGTATCGTGATAGCAAAATTGTCTCGATATCATCGTGGTCACTCGACTGTATGAAACGATATGAATTCCGGGCAAAAAGTGTAGTTTTTTTCAATCCAATGGAGCAGAACGGAGGGAAGTGGTAACTAGGGTTGAGAACCGAGAACCGTTTCTTATCCAGAACGAAGTGCGAGAAGTGTATCCTTTAATAGAGACGTCTCACCTCATGAATATTATTGCAATGAATGCTGAAAAGCCCTCACGCTACTCTTTATAAAATTAAATTCGCGATATTCAAATCTGCACTTGCGCTGCCGTTGATCTAGAGAGCAGTTGTCATGTTTAGATATAAACAGCTTCACAAACAATCTTTTCAAACACACAGTATCATTATTTCTGTTACAAATATTCCAATTATCACAGAAGTATACAAAAGTTTATTATTCAGATGAACGCTGATGTCAACATTACCGATCAAAATAGAATAAATCACCTTTTGAAAATGCTTCAGACCAACATGTCGATTGCATTGTTATGCCACTAGGTGGCAACAAATTACTGTTAAAGGTGCCATCGAACGTTTTTTTACCAGATGTATTATAAGTCAAAGGTGTCCCCTGAATGTGTCTGTGAAGTTGCAGCTCAAAATACCCCATAGATTTTTTTTAATAAATTTTTTTAACTGCCTATTTTGAGGCATAATTAGAAATGCGCCGATTCAGGCTGCGGCCCCTTTAATTGCTCGCGCTCTCCGCCCCCTCCCGAGCTCTCGATTCTATCACTGCATAAACAAAGTTCACACAGCTAATATAACCCTCAAAATGGATCTTTACAAAGTGTTCGTCATGCAGCATGTCTAATCGCATAAGTATAGTGTTTATTTGGATGTTTACATTTGATTCTGAATGAATTTGAGGCTGTGCTCCGTGGCTAATGGCTAATGCTACACTGTTGGAGAGATTTATAAAGAATGAAGTTGTGTTTATGAATTATACAGACTGCAAGTGTTTAAAAATGAAAATAGCGACGGCTCTTGTCTTTGTGAATACAGTAAGAAACGATGGTAACTTTAACCACATTTATCAGTACATTACCAACATGCTAACGAAACATTTAGAAAGACAATTTACAAATATCACTAAAAATATCATGTTATCATGAATCATGTCAGTTATTATCGCTCCATCTGCCATATTTCGATGATTTCGATGATTCAGCTGTGCACATCCAGAGGCCTGCCCTTGTGTAATGCCTCAATCATGGGCTGGCATATGCAAATATTGGGGGCGTGCATATTAATGATCCCGACTGTTACGTAACAGTCGGTGTTATGTTGAGATTCGCCTGTTCTTCTGAGGTCTTTTAAACAAATGAGATTTATATAAGAAGGAGGAAACAATGGAGTTTGAGACTCACTGTATGTCTTTTCCATGTACTGAACTCTTGTTATTTAACTATGCCGAGGTAAATTCAATTTTCAATTCGATGGCACCTTTAAAACTGAATCATTCTTTCAGAAACAAGTGACATCTTTATAAATGAAATTTGTGTTGAATTTGTGGTAACACTTTACAATAAGGTTAATTTGTTAACATTAGCTAATGTATTAACAAGCATGAACTAACCACGAGCAATACATTTGTTACTGTATTTGTTGATCTAGTGTATGTGCACAAGTTTGAGTCTTGATGTGTGTCTGGTTTGTGGCAGAGAGAGAAGGTTGCAGAGAGCATCGTGAACACAGTGACGCCAGTGACCTCTCACCCCGAGGAGCCCAGTGACCTGGAGGAACTGGAGCAATTTGCCCGCACATTCAAGCAGAGAAGGATCAAACTGGGCTTCACACAGGTACACACACACACAAACACACACACACAAGTTTTGTATTTCCTTGTAAAGTAACGTTTGGTCTCTGTTTCCCTCTACAGGGTGATGTGGGATTGGCCATGGGGAAACTCTATGGGAATGATTTCAGTCAGACCACAATCTCTCGATTTGAGGCGCTCAATCTCAGCTTCAAGAACATGTGCAAACTCAAACCTCTGTTGGAGAAGTGGCTGACTGACGCAGGTAACCATCACAAACTGATTTTACAGCTGTCATTCATACACAATCCAAAAGGTTGGTCTCAAACGCATGTCCTGAGCATACAGTAATACTACAGTTTAAGTGGCATTTAGGCTGGTTTATTATTGAAAAATAAAATGTAAAAATAGATTGTCAACCACAAAATGTTTTGTAGTGTATATAACAATTTAAGGTTGAATTACCAGTAAAAATCTTTTGTTACTCAGAAACAATGTCGATGGACAGCACCTTGCCGAGTCCCAGTGCTCTCTCCTCTCCCTCTCTGGGGTTTGAGGGCCTGCCTGGCCGCCGCAGGAAGAAACGCACCAGCATCGAGACCAACGTCCGCGTCGCTCTGGAACGCAGCTTCATCACGGTCAGAACACGTGATTACAAAACCATTGCACAACACGCACTACTGTTCAAAAGTGACTTTTTACAAAATGTTTGTGAAATAAGTCTCTTATGCTCACCAAAGCAGTAGAAAATATTATAATAAATATTTAAAATATAAAAAATGCAATTTATTCCTGTGACTGCAAAGCTGAATTTTCAGCATCATTACTCCAGTCATCAGTGTCACATGATCCTTCAGAAATCATTCTAATATACTGATTTGATGCTAAAGAAACATCACTTATTATATTATCAAAGTTGAAAACAGCTGTGCTGCTTAATATTGTTGTGGAAATGTTTGCGATAGATTTTTTCAGAATTCTTCAATGAATAGAAAGTTTGAAAGAACAGCATTTATTTGAAATAAAAATATTTTGTAACCTTATAAAAGCAAAGACTTTATAAATAGGAAGATGGTCCACTCCTATTACTTATGAATGGGAGAAAGTGCAACACCCAATATGGCGAATAAGCCCCGCCTTCAAAGTCATGATTAGTAAAGTCATCGCGTCACCGCAGCTGCTGTTAGAAGCTCCAGTTGCTATAAAAACAGGCAGCGTTCTCAGACTCGCGCTTATGACTGCGCAAGCGCGTTGACTGGTCTAGCATGAAAAAAAAGAACATAAATTTGAACATAAATAACAAGCTTTATGAGACAGTTGTTGTCAGATTTCATTGGTGTTTTCAAATAAGAAATGTAATCTAATCATAAGCTTAGTGAACAGTTTTGGAGAATTTTATTTTTCCCCATTCAAAAAGATAGGAGCTGCACTTGGATGCCTGAGAGGCGTTTCAAAGATGGCCGCCGAGTGAAATGACTTGTCTTAAAGAAACTTTTTAATAAAAGTCTTTACTTTCACTTTTGTTCAATTTAATGCTTGTGTATAACCAAACAAACATTCATATACACTTCCATAATGAATGTCCTCAAATAATCCCATCCTAAACCTTTGAATCGGTTGTGTTTTCTGCATTCAGAACCAGAAGCCTACCTCAGAGGAGATCCTGCTCATCGCTGAGAAACTCAACATGGAGAAGGAGGTGATCCGCGTCTGGTTCTGCAACCGCCGACAGAAAGAGAAACGTATTAACCCCTCCAGTGCCACCCCTCCCTTGCCCAGCCAACCCCAGCCCACCTCGCACAAACCCCCCTGCTACAGCCCGCACATGGTACGACCCGGCTTGCTCCCTTGGCTCATACCCCCATCTCAAATGACCCTGTGCCACAACACTCTTACTAGTTTCTCCTGCATGAGCACTTGATAATAATCATTCCCTTAATGGCACATATACCATTCATTCCTGAATGTGGTTTCACCCGCCCTGCATTGCTTTGCATTATAATGTTGAATAATAATGATAATTCAACTTAGCTTAGTTCACTGTCATTGTTGTAATACTATAGGATTCAACCTCTGTTACTTATACTTGTTTTTCGAAGGAATACTGCATGTATTCACTAACTTTCACACTCAGTATTTTTCTGAGCGAGTAGCACTACAGAGCACAAGCCTTCCAGTGTTTGACACCAGCCTTTTTCCGTTTCCTTTTTTTACCCTCTCTGTCCATCATAATTCCCTTTTGACCTGTGACATCATATCCACATCTTCCTTACAGATGCCCAGTCAGGGACCTTCCCAGACATTGAGCAGTCTTAGTACAGCAGGTAGGGTGCGCAAGTGGACATCTGTTGATCATAGATGCATATAATTGCGTATAGTATATCTATGATGGATTCTCTATCTGTTATTATTTCCCTCTGTCAGTGACCACCATGTCATCAGTTTGCCCTTTGACCTCAAGTGGGCCCTCCTTAAGCTCCGCCTCATCACCTGTAACCCCGCCTCCACGTGCTGATGCCAGCCCTGCCCCTCCGACTCACAGTACACTAAGTCTGAACACAGGGTGAGTTGATTTCTCTCTCATACACACACACACACACACACACACACACACTTACTACCTTTTACTCCCTCTGGCTCAGCCAATATAGGTAACTGCAGTGTGCCAATGTATTTTTGTGTGTGTGGTTTTGTCATCCGCAGTTTATGGCATAAAAAGAATGGTGACGTTTCTAACTACATCACTGACTTTGCTGCAAGTTTGAGGTGAATACAACCAGCAGAGTCTGTGTTCTTACACACACACACACAAATATAAAATAAACACGCACATTCACGTAAACATTTGTCAAGTATAGGGAAATGTGGATTAAGGCATAGGGTGAATTCTGGTAAACTGGCTTTGTTTTTGATATTGACAATATACACAGTGAGCACCATGTCACTATCACAATTTTTAATTGATTTCATCATTCTTTTTTCTTCATTTACAAAGTTAAATATGAGATATTAGGACATTGAATACTTTATATTAATTATAATTAATGTTTTAAAATTATTTATAATTAGTGACAGTAATATTGAAAAAAAAAAACAGTAATATTGTAAATTGTTGAAGCTAAATTTTCAGCAGGCATTATTCTAGTTTTAAATGTCATTGTGATATGCTGATTTGATGCTCAAGAAATGCTTCATTATAATTATCACTATTAAAAACAGTTGTGCTGCATATTATTACTATTATTTTATTTATTTATTTTTTTGTGGAAACCGATATATTTTATTCAGGATTCTTTGATAAATATAATGTTCAAGAGAACAGCATTTCTTTGATATAATAGAATTTTTGTAACAATGTAAAAATAGATAAGAGGGAAAAAAATTGGTAACAATGTAAAAATCTTTACTTTCACATTTTTTGATCATTTGCTTAAAGGGTTAGTTCACCCTAAAATGAAAATTCTGTCATTAATTACTCACCCTCATATCGTTCCAAACCTGCAAGACCTTGATTCATCTTCGGAACACAAATGAAGATAAAATCCCATGACTCAGTAAGGCCTGCAATGTCACTGAATCTCTCAAGATCCAGAAAGCTACTAAAAATATATTTAAAACAGTACAGTGGACTACAGTGGTTCAACCTTAATATAAAGTGACGAGAATACTTTTTGTGCGCCAAAAAAACAAAACAATGACTTTCTAGTGATGAATATCTAGTGAATATGTCTACGTCATATCTAGTGATGGTTGATTTCAAAACACTGCTTCAAAGCTTTACAAATCTTTTGTTTCGAATCAGTGGTTCGGAGTGCCAAAGTCACATGATTTCAGTAAACGAGACTTCGTTTACATGATCCGAACCATTGATTTGAATCAAAAAGTATTCTCGTCACTTTATAGTATTAAGGCGAGACACTACAGGTGAATAGGGATTTTTTTTTAATTAAAAGATATCCCTGTGAAACTTCTCCAGTTTATTACTGGCATAAACATAAGAAAAAAATGTATTACAAATTTTGTGTAAATTTATGTTTTAATATGCAAATGCGGCCTTATATACTTAAATATATGCTCATTTGCATACATTTCCAAAAACAAAATCTGAAAATTGGAATGGTCCAGGTTTCAAATTTTTGGTTATATTTGTTGACATATTAGATGAAAGGGCTTTTACAGAAGGGATTCTGGATATCTTATTTTGTGCTTTAGTAAATTAGAGAATACTGACAATAGCCTTAAAAAACCTATTTTCGCCATGTTTTTTTGAGTAAAATGACCCATAATTCAGGATAGGAATGATATATCAACAAATCCCTCTGTAAAAGCCTTCAGAATATAGTTAAGTATAAGTCTGGAAAAGTTGGTGCTTGTAGGTGCTACTGAAGTGGATATATCTGACTCTGAGAGTGAGAAAAAACTCATTTTGAGAAAACGGCCTTTAAAGTTTTTATATTGTATAAGTTCATTTATTTCTATTGAAACCCCCAACCTACAAACAAAATATATATTCAGTTTATTAATATCAGTATTATGTAATATTTAAAACACATGGAAATTGATAAATGAATAAATTATTAATAACAATAGCCTTAAGCTGAAGAGAACTACCATAACAAACACACATAACAGCAGTCACAAAAACTGCAAACTTCTGCAGTACCTATCTCTCTCACACAGACTACACTCCAGCAACACACTGCTACAGAACCCATGATTCTGTGGATCGATGTTAATTTTCAGCCCTGATCCAGCACAGTTAGGACAACACAAACACACGACTAATTCATACAATCGTGTGACGTGAATTATGAGTCATTCCTGTGTGGCGCGGCTGTCATTCCCAATCCCTCCAACACACTCTTTCCCTTTCCAAACAATAGGTTACGCGATGAGACACTCGCTGATGGGGTTTCATCGTCTAATCTGTTGTTTACTCTTATTTTACTAGCTCTTGCAAGTGACAGCTGTTGCCGTATTTTGATTTCGGTGTTGTCGGCATTTTCTCTCAGGCGCAGAATAAACAAGGAAGCGTGACGCCTGAGAACCAATCACGTAGTCGGAAATTCACAGCGATCAATCAGATGTGGTTTTCGGCTGTAGATTCCCCGGCAAACTTTCGCGGTTGGTTATTTCTACAAAGGAAATGTCCATATTTGGATTAGACAGCGCTGTTAATGAGACTGAGAGCTTTACAATGATACGAGGCATGACATGTTTCTGTGAATGGAGACGGCACGGGAGCTCGCGTTAGAATGCTAACTTTTGGTGATTTCCGATAGAAATCTAAAGGCGCAAGTTGACAAAATATAATGAAATAACCAACTTAATGTGTAATGTTGACATATTTTTTATTTTGACATGATAGCTTACATGTTAAGGGAGCAAACTGGCCCAAAATCTCAAAATTGACCACTGCATGAAAAAACGATGTTTTCACCTGCCGTGTCTCGCCTTAAGGTAGAATCCAGGTTTTAAATATGTCTTTAGTACCTTTCTGGATCGTGAGAGGTTCAGTGACATTGCTGGTAATGCAGGCCTCACTGAGCCATTGAATTTCATCAAAAATATCTTAATTTGTGTTCTGAAGATGAACGATGGTCTTATGGGGGTTTAGAACGACATGAGGGTGAGTAATTAATGACAGAATTTCATTTTTGGGTGAACTAACCCTTTAATAAAAGCATAAATTTACTGACCCCAAACTTTTGAACAGTAGTGTATATACAGGCCTTGCCTTGTTGTAAAGTAAACACTCCATTATTTAAATAGTTATCAATTAAATATATTAAAAAATATTCATTATAAATTTGTTTTGGTACTACAAAAAATGAGATGTATAAATTCAGAATCCACTCAGTACCAAAGTGCTAGTATGTTTTGCGCATTTGTTCAGAGATTTTGCATATTTGTTCAAAAGATTTGGTAAAATCCCACTACAACTTAGTGTAAGGGTTGTTACGGACTGATGCGTCACTGAGTTCTGCTGGTATGTGACCTGCATTGTATTACAAGAAAAGATGTTTATTCTGCAAAGATTTGTCTTCTTGCACTGTTTTTCCAGCTCTTAACTATGCTTCGAAATGTTTTCTCTTTTCCCCTTCCTGTTCCTTTCTGTTTTCCTTTCTGTCTGTGTGTTTTGTGGGATGGTTATTTGTTTGTGTGACTCAGGAATACGGTGAGGGGAGTTAACACAGGAATAAACCAAGCTCTCCTTGGCAGCAACCCACTTGCTACTATTCAAGGTTTGTGCGAAAGGGAGGGCGAGAGAAACACTGATGACTCTGCCACCTCATTTCAGTCATGTGTTACCATGTGCTCTCTTTTTGAGTGTTTGTTTACGTCCTTCCACTCCTATTCTCCTCTGCTCACATTGTTCGTCGGCTCACACAGTACTAGTGCATCCTGTTTATCGTGTCACGTATTATTTTTGTTGATGTTTGTGAGTAATACTGTGTTTCTTCCACAGCTCTAGCAGCCAGTGGTGGCCAGCTGCCCATTTCCAGTCTTGAGGGTAGCAGCAAGGTGTTAATTGGTGGTTCTGGGGCCCAAGGAGCAGGTCTTACCTCTTCCCTCTTCCTCAACCACTCCTCTTTGTTGCCCATGGCAACAGGCCCCGGCATGGGATTGGGCGGTTCAGCTGTTGGCAAAACCTCATTTCCTGTCGCAGGCGGCATGAGTCCCTCCCCTTGCTCGAGCCCCGTCTCTTCCTGCTCTTCCGGCGAATTGCTACACAGCCCACACTCGATTGGAGGGGCTAAAATCGAGTGATGTTGCCCAAGTCCAATCACAAAAGGAGGAGAAGGAGGAGGTGAAACCTTACCTGTGAACCAAAGCATCTCTTGATCCCCTCGCTCCCTTTCATTTCCTCTCGTTCATACTCTCTCTCTTCCGCTCTCCCACTCTACTGATGCCAAAAATACACAGAGTAGAAGAGGGGAGAGATGGAGAGACAGCGTGGAAGGAGGAAGAAAGAGGAGAAGAGGGAAAACGAAACCAAAAAAACACCACAAGGCTTAGCGGGACGCAGCCAAATACGTAAATAAAAGAAGAAAAAAAACTATGTGAGTAGTGGACAAAAAGAGATCCCTGAGCACCAAAAACAACAAACTTTTACTGTGTTGTAGAACAATGGCATCTCTTTGAAGAAAACGTGGAATACTGAATACCAAAAAGTATAAAGGAACTTTGAGAGACTCACTATGACAAAAAATACAAGCATACCAAAATCTCAAATACCAAAAACAAACACCAAAAAATACGGATGGAAAAGCTTTATCCAAAGGACATGTAAATAGCCAACCATCCAGGACCAGACCCAGTGACAACAATCCAGCCATCTCTGAGCTCATCATCTCATTTGCCTTGCAATCATACCCTTTCTGTGATTCACTGTTTCAGCATAAAATATGAGCGAGCCGGGCTCAAACGCTCTTGTGTTTCACTTGTTCTGCCTCATTCTTGTCTATGTTTTTCACAGAAGTAGCAGATTTTCCATCAGTCTTCATTAAATGTTTCCATACATATGATCATCATCACCATCATCATTTCATGTCTTATTGAGCATATAGAGAGGATTGGGTGTTTGGTCTTTGATGTGTTCATCATATTAGCGCTGCATAGCTTGTTTGTCCAATGACATGAATGTCGTAACGTGTAATAAAAGTGAGACCAAGGTCCTCTCTGTAGCTTTTTACTGCTCAAAGTGTAAATACTCTCATTTCTCTCGTAATAATTAAGTGCTTGCATGCCTCCCTCACTCACTTTCTCCCTTTTGAATACCAAAGCGATTCATTCATACATGATCAGTTCATCATTCACACAATGCAGAAAGAGTTTGGGGGCCCAAACCTTGACAAAGCCGCTCTGGTAAAGCAGCATGGCAACATGGGAAAGGGCTCCTATCCTCTCTGCTTCTTCTACAAGCCAAAAAAAATGAAGCGAAACTTCACAGCCAGCTGAACTTCCCAGAAAGGAAAACCAAAAACAAACCAAGCCAAAAATCGATGGAGTCACTGTACAGAAAAACAACATCCCTTCACGCATCTCTGGACCGAGGTCGCCCAGAACCGCGTAGCAAGGGATCCGCCTCCGCCTCCTGTCATTCAAACTGTTCCTGGTCCTGGGTGGCGGGATCTTTGATGACCTCACTGGACTCATCTGAAGATGATTCGGGTTCGTTTGGGGGTTGGGAGGGTTGTTACTTTTGGTCTTTCGTTCTGTCCGTCTGTTTCGTGGGGCTTTTCTCGGCTGTGTGTGTAGATTTGTGTGCTTTCGTTTGGGGAAAAGGTATTCACGTATTTGCGGAAATCTCGTTTTTTACGTTCCTTACTTGTTGTACATCTAGTTGTGTTAGAGACTCTAATCAGGTGGTTGAAACAATACTGTGAAAATTCAGTTCAACAGATAAGAAACCAGGCTAAAAACACACTCAAGTACATCCAAAGAACCAAAGTCAAGTATAAACGAGCTTTAAAGAGAACCAAATATCACATAAGCAACAACTTACATGCTTTCATCCACCTTACCGTTGTATTTATATCGTGCTGAAATCTGTAGTCGCTGCAGGTTCAACGAGGGATGGATACATGAACTCAGTTCTCTACGTTACCGTATAGTCCGAATGGGTCAGTTAGTGCTTCTATAGATTTTGTAGTAAATGATCTATGTTATAATGCTTACTAATTGCTAATGTATGGAAGAAAAACATTGTGAAAAGATAAAAAAATGTTGATATTTACTTAGACCAAAAATTCACACTATCTCTCTTTTGGGTTTTTGTGTTTTCTTCCTCCCCCATTTTAAAGAAATTGATTTTTGTTATTTATTCTCCTCTTGCTCGTTTGTGAATTTTCTTAACAGACCTTTTTTATTATTAATATTATTATTTATTTAATATATTCCAAATGCTGTTTTGTAGTGGGTGTGTTTGAGGCACCAGATTGTATTCAAATGTAAACTTCCTTTGCCAAGGCGACCTTTCAAACCAAATCCATCGACAAATGCAACCGTCGGTCCTAACGGGCTGGCCACTATTCGACAGCATAGGGGCGGACACTTGTCTTCTCGACCTCTTAGCTGTTCCTTACTGGACAGAGCCTATGGAGGGAAACCTATCAGGGGAAAAAGCAGCACTGTGGTTCTTCTGCTCAAATGTTTCGGTAGCATTCATTCAACAATGAAGTAACCTTCCAGAGTAAAAGCACGCACTGCCATGGCTTAGAAGGGATACGGTTTTACAGGAACCCGCAATGTATCCGAACGTACCTGTCTCACCACTGCTGATCGTGTTGCTATGGTTACTGTCGTGATAGCTACCGTGCGTGTGTGTGTGACAGTGTTGAGCGCAGTGCTGCCGTGAGCCTTGACCTGAAAGCTTTAAACAGCTACAAAACCAAAAACTTTAGGAGAGAAAAGATGGAGGCATTTGGGGTTCCTGGAGGGAAAATACAGCGAAATGTATGTATTGTACGATAGCGGAAATGTATCAGTGCTCCATCTTCCTCTCTGCCTCACTCCTCCTCCTGTTTGTCCTACTTCTTTTCCTGCTTTCTTTTGTATTTATTTCATAGTGTGTCTGTTGTTCTGTCTCCTGGTTACGGGGTGTAGAAGAGAGATAGTTCCTCATATACCTCACTCTCTTAATAGCAAACCAAATAGATGAATGCTTTAAAACAGAGAAGCGGGCTGCATCCGTCTGTAGGGGCCGGGGACGCGTGTTCTGATTGGACAGGGAATGTTTAGATGAAAGATCAGGGGCCAGTTGTATAAACATAGCCATTAGGAGCTAGTATGACCAACTAGCAGTCTTACTTTAACCCTTGTGCGGTCTTCGTTTGGGGTGTACACTCAGGGTCTTTGGGGTCTCCAGAGACCCCATTTTGTAACAAAATATATATTTAAAAAAAAACAAATGTAATTTTACTCTGTTTATTAATGTTTTTACTCCACATTTGTGTAGTTTTTGGAGGATTTATCATATTTTTCATATTTTTTAAATTTATATAAATATTTTTTTGAATAGGTTTTTATACAAAAACAGCTTTTTATGTAAAATTCACTTTATAAAAGACCCACATTTCTAACTTTCATTCATGGGGATAATATGGATAATTTGTCATGGTTTAGTGTAGTGTCATGGTTTTCCATCTTTTGGAAAATGCAGTTTTAAAAGAGAAAAAATTATCATTTTTACCAGTAGATGGCTGCAGAGCTCCACTATTTGCTATGTGCTATTTGACTAACTGAAAGACATCTTTTCACAAGTTTTTTTCAGTTGGATTCATATCTAAATATTATGAAATCACAATTATGACAATAAAAATGACTTTTCTGTCAAAGTGTAGCATTATTTGTACTGAAAAAAAAAACAGTTTTTCAATATTGTTACATTATGATGAGACCACGCTTAGAAAATTGACAACATTCATCTTCAAAATCAACAATATTGAAAAACTGCCACACTTTGACATAAAGTAATTTTTATTGTCATAATTGTGATTTCATAATATTTAGATATGAATCCAACTGAAAAATACTTGTGAAAAGATGTCTTTCAGTCATTCGAATAGCACATAGCAAATAGTGGAGCTCTGGAGCCATCTACTGGTAAAAATGAGTTTTTTTTTACTTTTAAAACTGCATTTTACAAAAGATGGGCAAAAATCTTACACTAAACCAATTTCAAATTACCCATGTTATCCCCATGAATTAAAGTTAGAAATGTGGGTCTTTTAAAATGTGAATTTTACATAAAATGCTGTTTTTTATATTTATATAAATGTAAGAGATATGATAAATCCTCCAAAAACTGCACAAATGTGAAGTAAAAACATTAATAAACAGAGTAAAATTACATTTGTTTTTTTTTTTAAATCAATCAATAAATAAATGATTTTGTTACAAAATTACATTTTGTTGCCTGGGGTATCTGGAGACCCCAAAGACCCTGAGTGTGACTTCTTTTTTTTCTTTTTTTACACTAACATAAAAACAAGATATCACTCCAATTTTTTATTATTTGTAGATCTAGAAAGTGTTAACCACTGTACAAAGTTTCATGCCATTTGGACAAAGAGAACTTTTTTTTTTTTTTTTTTTTTTTTATTTTAGCAAACATCATTTGGGGTCAAAAAGACCATAAAGATCCTACAAGGGTTAAGGCATCAAATTAGACCAATCTAAGTTTTTATGTAACTCACTTTAAAAAAAAAAAAAGATGACTAACTTGTAAAACTAGTCTTAGTTTATGCAAGCAACCCCAGGGATGAAGATGAAAGCACTCAAAGTACTTCAATGTAAGATTGATGCCAAGGCATGTTCACTCCCTTGGCCCTTGGGACCACTTTTCCAGTCACCAAACACAGGGCAGGACACATACACACATCTTTTTAATATATACACACACTTAATGTGCATGTGTATGTATAGAAGTCAGATAGGTGACTGACAGCGGGCGGTGACTGTTGTTGCTAGGTGACAAATTTTATGACTTAAAACGCAGGAGTTGTTGAGTAATATAAGGAGAAACATTTTATTCTCGCTTTATATTTTCTCTAGCTTTCGTTCTTACCGTTACAGTCAGGCGCAGTTACGGACATCTTAAAAACTTCACGATGTTGATATGCAAATAATAACTGCAGAGCAAGGGACCGTGTTCAAAGTGTAAGTCTCTCAGTGGCGTGAATCTCCAGAGAATGATACCAAAGCAACACGCCATTCGAGGACCGAACACAACACACACGCTCCCTAAAGTCTGTACACAATCCTTGAGTTGATTCGCATCGGTTTTCACTTTATTAATTAGTAACAATCGGATATGGGAGAAAAAGAAAAAGAAAAATCATGGTATTTGAAAATGCCTGACCAAGAGAACTGATAGTCTTTTCGTTCTCATTTCACTTTCTTATTTATCTCTGTATATATTATACATAAAAAAAATACCAGCTTCAGTCCAAAGGTGTTTAAAAAAAGATTTTTTTTTAAAATAGCAAAGAACTTAAACACATCTAGTTAAACCAAAGAGCTACACTAACACATCCTCAGCTGTTTTCTTTTGTCTCTTTCTCTGGTCACCTAGCAACCCAGTTTCTGAAGGTAAAACCTCAACTATCCAAAGTAACATACGATGAAGATAATGATGAAATGTATATTTTTTAATTATTCATGATTTAGGGACAAATATTTCATGGTGATAACGATGATCTTAAAGAAAAGACTTGGTATGTATGTGATTTTTTTGTTTGGGTTAGTGATGTTTATCTGTGCTCTGAATCTTCTCCCATTTCATGTTCACTGCTCACTCGGTGCGTAAATGAGAGCGCGTGGGTGCGTCATTGTCTGTGCGTACATATGTTGATGTGCGCGTGAACGTATTTTACACTGAAACTGAGCAGATATGCGGTTATTTTGGCAGTGTGGATATGTGCGTGAAGGTGTGCGTCTGTTTTGCTTGCTGATGTACGTTGTCATGTTTTTACTCTTTCCATTCTTCCTTTTTTTTCTCCTTTGAGTTGAGCAGTTCTTTTCTTCTCTTCTGTCCTCCGTGTCCCTCTTTTCCTCCCTATGGTGACAGGTTAGCCTTTCGGTGTAATTATCTCTGAAACCAAAAAATAGTTGACAAATAACTCGCTTGTTCATTGTACAGTGTTGTTCATTTAAAGTCATTTTTGTAACTGGAAGTGTTTCACTCATCTGAATAAAAACGGTAGAGAAAAAGAACAGTGCATGAAAATGTTGTCTTTTTCTTGTGTTCGTTTAATCGATGTGTGAAGAGGCCTATGATGCTGTCAGTCCGCCTTCGGCCGCTGGGTGGCAGCAGCAGCAGACACATACTCTTCTCATTCACATCATGGATGAATCATCTGTAAGAGCTTGTGCCTCCACATGGTGCCTCAACTTTAGTCACCTTCTCTTCCCCTTCCTTCTTTCACTCTCTCTAGATCTATCAGTTTCTCTCTTTCTCCCTCTTTTTTCCACATTTCACAGCTCTCATTTGCTCATCTGACTCATGGGACATCTGGTCTTTGCCAGACAGCTTGTCCTTTACTCATGTTCTACTCCTCTCCACTTTAGACGATTAAAATCTCACCTTAAGATTTTCATGTCCTTACATCTGCTATTGAAAAAAACAGAACATTAAATTAACATCTACCAAAGCTTAACTTTAGTAACGAAGCTACAGTTCAACTATACAGTGCTCAGCGTAAATGAGCACACCCCTTTGAAAAGTAACATTTTAAACAATATCTCAATGAACACAAAAACAATTTCCAAAATGTTGATAAGACTAAAGTTTAATATAACATCTGTTTAACTTATAACATGAAAGTAAGGTTAATAATATAACTTAGATTAAACATTTCAGTTTTTCCTCAAATTAGGGTGATGCAAAAATGAGCACCCCACAACAAAAACTACTACATATAGTACTTTCTCCATGATTTTTAATGACAGCACCAAGTCTTCTAGGCATGGAATGAACAAGTTGGCGAAATTTTGCAACATCTATCTTTTTCCATTCTTCATGAATGACCTCTTTTAGAGACTGGATGCTGGATGGAGAGTGATGCTCAACTTGTCTCTTCAGAATTCCCCATAGGTGTTCGATTGGGTTCAGATCAGGAGCCACTGAATCTCTTTCACCCTGTTCTTCTTCAGAAATCCAACAGTGGCCTTAGATGTGTGTTTAGGATCATTGTCATGTTGGAAAAGTGCACGACGACCAAGGGCACGGAGTGATGGTAGGATCTTCTCTTTCAGTATAGAGCAGTACATCTGTGAATTCATGATGCCATCAATGAAATGCAGCTCCCCGACACCAGCAGCACTCATGCAGCCCCACATAAGGACACTGACACCACCATGTTTCACTGTAGGCACTGTGCATTTTTCTTTGTATTCCTCAACTTTGCGACGGCATACAGTTTCGAAGTCATTAGTTCCAAAAACATTTATCTTGGTCTCATCACTCCAGAGTATAGAGTCCCAGTAGTCTTCATCTTTGTCAGCATGGGCGCTGGCAAACTCTAGGTGGGCTTTTTTTGTGCCTGGGCTTTAGGAGAGGCTTCTTTCATGGACGGCACCCATGCATGCCATTCCTCTGCAGTGTTCGCCGTATTGTGTCATGAGAAATAGTCACCCCAGTTTGGCTTTCTACTTCTTTAGATAACTGAAATGAACTTGCATGCTGATTTTCTTCAACCCTTAACATCAGAAGACGCTCCTGTCGAGGTGTTAACTTCCGTGGATGACCTGGACGTCTCTGTGAGGTGGTTGCAGTTCCATCTTTTTAAATTTTTTGTACCACTTTTGATACAGTAATCTGTCTTTTAAGTAAAGCTTTGCTGATCTTCTTGTAGCCTTTACCTTTCTTGTGTAAAGAAATTATTTTCTTTCTCAGGTCTTGTGACATTTCTCTTCTGTGTGGTGCCATTGCTGACAGCAAGAAATGGGAAGGGGTTTTAACACCCTTTTATAGTCAACTGTCTGCTGGACACCTGTGTAATGAATAATTAGACTCACCTGTGGTTGAATGCTTGTTAAATTAGACATTTGTTATCTAAAATTTAGCTTTGCTCCAGAGACTTTCAGTGGGGTGTACTCATTTTTGCATCACCCTAATTTGATAAAACTTAGTATTGTCAACATTTTGGAAATTGATTTGTGTTCATTGAGATATTGTTTAAAATGATACTTTTCAAAGGGGGTGTACTCATTTATGCTGAGCATTGTATGTCTCTCCCACATTAAAATGTAGATACTTGCAAACTTGTCGACTTTTTGTGAAATTAGCCGTTCTGGCAGTAGCGGCTCCTGGCCGATTCAGATTCAGGGTCTTAGCGCTATTTTATGATAACAATTTTTGTAATATTTGTATTCTAATCGCTGAACACATCAGACATTGCGATATTTATTTAACCTGAGGGTGGCGCTCTAATGATGATTGACAGACTTAAGTACACTAATGCCATCTTAGATTGTATAATGTATTTATTGCTTCCGAATGTTGTTTTAGAATATTGCAAGTTAATGTAGGAATTCCAGTGAGGATAAAAGGTAATGTCTATTCTTCAAACAAACATAAAACAAACACAACAGAACTTCTATAAATGCTATACACGTGATTACGTTTAAATGAAAGGGTTTATACTCTCATTTTTTGATATGCTACTCCAAATAGGTTGAACAGACATGCCAAATAGTTACTGACCTGATGCAGACACATATCTGAAGCGGACTGATATCGTCTTGTCTGGAGCGAGGTTTACGAAAGCTGTGTTTACCTAACGTTTAAAGTCCCTGTAAAGTCATTTTAAAGTATGTGTTCTGAGTTTGTCACACCGCAGAAAAATGTGTTATTAACCACCCAGCCAAATTTGAATGATTAAAAAAATCTGCAAGTAAATGAAATAAGTCATCAAAATCTCGAAAAAATAGGCAACGCTCTCTGCTTTTAAACGCTGGGGGCGTGTCCGCTGCCGGCGCTGAAACCACACCCACTCGCGAGAGCTGCAGCCTCAACTTACTTGTCTAATGAGTCAAACATACTGATGCATATAAACAAAAGAATCACGTTAGAGGGTTACAAATTTTAGTAGTTACTGTGGACTACCTACTAATCATAACATAAGCAAACTCGGCAACTTGCACTCACTGGTGGGCACGAACTGCCGGACTGTTGTCGAGTCGACAAATGACGGCGCCGCGAGATGGGAGGCTGAAGGCCGGGACGGGAGAGACTCTGTCCGGCCCCATATATCATCGGTTATCGGTGGGACGGTAGGAAAGCCGAGGTCTGTTCAGACACATTCACCAAAAACAGTGGATTAACTGAGAATCCCAGCTGTCTGACGAAAGTTTGTAAAAATATCCGGTGTAGAACGATCACTTTAGAATCCTTCATATCATCGTTTTAGGAAATTTAAATAAGGAGACCGAGCATGTTGTATATTATAACAACCATGTAATATGCATTTGCGTGACGAAGGCATTACTAGCTAAATGTACAAAGGGCTGTATGACTGTAATGACACTCGAGATTGAGCGAGTGAACCGCTGTAGCGTTAGAGGCGGCACCACGCTCGGTGCGTCATCGACAGTTATAAAGTGTTAGGGGAGGGGCTATGCTCGGGGGACTATGTGCGTCATCAGACCCCCGTTTTAGCTCCGCCCAAAAAATCCTGAGCAGAGACTTGGTGAAAAACTGTTTAACGCTCTAACTTCACAATTAAGCATTACACAATTCACAGTCTTTGTAATGTGTTTCAGCAATACATTTGTAACATTTATAAAGTGTTTAGAAAGAATTCTCAGAATTGACTTTACAGGGACTTTAAAAAAAAAAGGAAAAAAGCGGGGCAGCCAGAAATCTCAGCGCGCTGCAGTTGCATTTTTCACCACAGATTTTCATTGGAAATTTGTGGGGCGCTGTAGAGCTAGGGAGGGCTCCGTGACCGGCTGCCCCGCATGAATACATGCCTGCCGCATCCTTGCGCTGTATTTTAATACATCCTGCTCACTTATGACTTAAAATAGTCTAGAAAATCCGAAAAATATTTGTTGCAGAATGCTGGACAAATGTATAATTTATTATTAATTCAGTATATATAGAGAGGTCAATGTTTGGATGAATATTTGCTAATACAGACGAGCTGCGGCTGCGTTCTGACAGTAGATCATTCATGTGATTCGTGCAAGGAGTTTTTATTTGACTGTCTTCAGAAAATCTAAATCTCCAGAGCCTCCAGAGAATCACCTGTTATAATAAAACGCGTAAGAGAGGAGAGTCCATGGCAAAAGTGAACGTGACAGAGCTCGTAATAAAACGAAAATCAACACTGGCTTGGCTTTTCGGAGATGGCTAAAACTGAGGGATTTTAAATGTTATAAAAGTGACACGAGTTGGCGTTTTTATTACTCAACAGGTAAAGCATTAATCTGTTGTCTTAGCGCTGTGCTGGAATTTATTTTCAAGGAAGTACCATGTCTATTAAACAGTGAGATCCTTTCCATCTCTCATGGCTAGTAGCTAGTGAATGTTTTATGAGCAGTAGGATAACCACTTTCATCTACACAGTCACGCAGAGCCGAAGCAAAACCAAAGCAATGTTCTTAGGCAAAATGCATGCAGTTTTGTTTGTAAAACTGCTAGAGGGCCAAAACTTTTATATTGTACCTTTTAAAAGAGCAGCTGGGCTTTGTGAACAGGGGTAACCACTGTATTTTTGCTTCTCCATAAACGCCACCTGCTGTCAGAGTGGGGATTCAACCCATCTGCCATTTTTGAGAGACAGGGGTAGCTGCAGGTCGGAGTAATGGGCGTGCCGAAAGGTGAAATGCTACAACAGAAATGAACCCCTAACCCTACCACACACCATAACAGGCAGCTTTTGCAACCAATTGACCCTTCACAAAGACCCGCCCCCCTTAGTTACTGTTGCTTTGTCCAAAGAGGACACTGATAACACACCGACAGACTTTTTTTTATGCGTTTGTGATCCATGTACAGCACCTGCCGCAAAATTCAACAACTAAAAACAGTGTTCTAAAATGCTTAACGTGAAAAACACTTAAAGGTGCAGTATGCGATTTTTCAAAATCATTGTTGAACACTGTTGATATTTGAAATTATAATAAAGTGAAGATGAAGAACGAATGACAAGGAAGCACAAAAAATGAACACACAGTACACAAGACAAGAGTATATATATATATATGCAAGAGTTTGTTGTTAGTCGTCAGCAGCACACCAGCTCCAGACATGACACTGAAAACCTTGTTACTCACGTATAGAGCAGAAGCAACTCAACCTCAGCGTCCATTTTCAGGCCTTCCCGCTTAGGTCTCTCAAGCGCTGGGATCCTTGCAGTTCGTAAAAATTTGTCTCATCGTAGCAATTCTTTTTCAGTGATATTCCTCTGAACTTTTCTCTTTTGTAATGTCTCAGCCATCTCTCTTTCTAAAGTCTTTCTTCAAATCTCCCTCTTGCGCAGCTCACTCTCTCCTCTCCCATCATGTGTGGACACACCCCCTACTGCTGATTAGCTACAAGTTTAATGTGGTGCTTGGTCCGATCCACTTTCAACAGCGTTTCCACTTGCAACTGCACCTGTAAAGTGCCTTAATGTACTTTTGATATAAAAAGTGATATTAAAAGGTCAAATTCAGTATAAACATTATTGAAGATGAACCCAGAATATGAATGCAACATGCTAAATGATTAAGCATTTTCTTTATAATGGTTTTCTTTGGAAAAACGCATAATGAGAAACTTTTCCAGGTGAGCGTTCCTATATAAGGGTTTGACGTCACGTGAAAACTATAGTCCTATATAATCATTTATTAGCTGAAATGTGAGGTTTATCATTTTAAAACATTCATATACATTTTATTTTTGTCAAACTATTATTTGAAGCTTTTTTGCCAATCTGCATTATATTTAGTAAAAAGTCAAATTAAGTAATGTACAAGTACATGATGAATCAAAAAAGATTATTTTAATGAATCATGTGTTCATGTGACTACAGTGGTTCAACTTTTAATGTTATGAAGTGACGAGAATACTTTTTGTGCGGCAAAAAAACTAAATAACGACTTTATTCAACAATATCTAGTGATGGGCGATTTCAAAACATCATGAAGCTTCGAAGCTTTACGAATCTTTTGTTTCGAATCAGTGGTTCGGAGCATGTATGAAACTGCCAAAGTCACGCCCCCCAGTGGTGAAAAATTGAAATTTTGAAACACCTATGACCTAACAAAGCCTCGTTTACTGAAATCACGTGACTTTGGCAGTTTTGAAATCGCCCATCACTAGATATTGTTGAATAGAGTCGTTATTTTGTCTTTTTTGCGCACAAAAAGTATTCTCGTCACTTCATAACATTAAGGTTGAACCACTGTACTCACATGAACTGTTTTAAATATGTCTTTAGAAGCTTTCTGAAAGTTTTAATTGTCTTGCTGGCAATGCAGGCCACACCAAGCCATCGGATTTTATCAAAAATATCCTAATTTGTGTTCTGAAGATGAACGAAGGTCTTACGGGTGTGGAACAACATGAGGGTGAGTAATTAATGACAGAATTTTCATTTTTTTGGTGAACTAACCCTTTAAGTTACACATTAAAATTGTTTAACATACATGTTACTAATGGTCAGGTTTAAGACCCCTGGTATTGGAATTAATGGTTTAACTTCCCAACACTACCTATTCTTTTTTGCTAACCTATTTCGAACATGTTTTGTCTATGAGCACATGCATAAGTTGAAACAGTGCCTCACTGAATACTAGAAGGCATTTAACATCAACATCACAGAAACTTTTCAGTGAATTTGTCCTGAGCTAAAAAATGTAAAAATGAAAAAGAATTAAAATGTAAATACTCTCGAGATTAACAATATATTGTATTATAATAGATGTAAGTATGAAATATTAAACATGAATTCAATGTCAATAAATTGTGCGTTTATAATAGTCTATTGTACATTTCTGATATTACGATGTGCTTAATCTTGGCTTAGTCTAAGCCCTGTCTGTGAAACCGGGCCTTACTGTTCAGGTGATAGGCTCTAAAAGTTTTTGGCATATTCCAAATCTTCCATTGAGAATGCTAACAGAAAATTCAGTCTGCAGAAGCTGTGAGATGTGTACAGATTGGACACAGGACGCGTCAGTCATCTCTGCTCCCACTCACAATCTGCCTCAGTCAGACTGTTCCCGCCCACTCACAGAGACAGGTGGCCAATCTGTCACTTCAGTGGCACAGGTGTGTGTTTGCATGAGTGTGTGACAGTGGTCCAAGATGGAACAGATGACGGTGGCATTTCAGGTGTGTAACAGGAGCACAGTAAATTCCACAAACATGGGCCTGGAGCATATGCTCTTTTGTTTATGTTAGATTATCAACCATAACACTGTATCTTTGTCATGAAATCCTGCAACAATGATTAAAACCTAAACAAATGCAGATGTCAGTGTGGGCATGAGGAACTTATCTGATGCCAGAAGACGTTCAGTGTTTTGGAGGACATTCTCACACAAACAATGAAATTCCCTTCCTCTACCTGTGTGTTTTCACACCCTGCCCTGAGCCGCCGCACCTGAACAGAGCAAACAAAGCCTCGAAAACTATTCAACACATGACACGACTCTTAAGCAGCCATTGTCATTCAGTTTGAACACACAAATGGTCAGTAATCAGCTCTATAAGTCATACCTGTGACCTTTGTGAGGAATGTGTGCTCATGATTTAGACATAGCAGAGCATTCAAAACCTCCCAAATGACTTATGACATGGTTAAGCAAATTTAGCAGAAACACACAGCATCGACTGCTTAGTATAGTATTTACAAGGGAATCTCAATGATGTCCACAATACCTGGACAAATATCAATGGTAATTGCTCCATGCGACATAATGATCCCATTAGCTCATTGGCTGCCGCTTCTGTAGACGCTAGTAGCGTGGTGCTATTTGGTGATGCAAAGAACCAAAATTAGACAATACATGGATAAACTTCATAAATCATCACTTCCAGAGTTTGAACTGAGGAGATTTGAGTTATTGCCATCTATGTTGAACACCACCACCTCTTGTCAGTTAATACAGATCCTAAAAGCATGAATACACGCACAAATACACAAAACTGAGAAAATATGGGGGTGTCCCACATTACACATGGACTTGGTGAGTCATTAGGAACATCTAGTGCCCACAGTATGAATTTGGTACCTACACAGATTTCCTATCTCTGCGATTTGCCCACACACACACACAGAGAATAATGTACATCTGTCATACAGCAAAGATGTCTAATGTCTAAACTCTTTAGTTTCATATCAAATAGATTAATAGCTATATTTTCTTTTTAGGTTGTAGCTTGATGTGGCTAAATGCTGAATGGATTTTGAATTATCAGAGATAATGTTTTAGTAATGAACCGTCTAAATTGTTCTTGCAGCTCAGGAAATACTATTAGAGTAAAGGATCACTAAAAAATGACCATTATGCAGTATGCGTTTTTTTTTTTTTCTTTTCTGTGGAATACAAAAGTAGTTTTTGAGAATTTAATACGTAGATATTGCTATATAATCATACTTCATACATAGTGAGAGGCTGTTAAACTCCAAAACTGACCAAAAAAATAAAATAAATAAATAAATAAAGTTGTCACGTATTGTTGGATGCAATTATCGCACGACACAAGGCATGAAATTCAACAACATAGTCTTTATTAGGAATACATTACCACACAAACATAAACAATACCGGACAAAGAACTGAGAAAAAAAAAACAGGGTGAACGAAATCAGTCACTATGGAAGCTAACTAGCAAACAGAACTCAGGCAAAGCAGAACAGGGAACGGAATGAAAACGAGACCGTAACTTAAAGGGTTAGTTCACCCAAAAATGACATTTCTGTAATTAATTACTCACCCTCATGTAGTTCCACACCCGTAAGATCTTCATTCATCTTCGGAACACAATTAAGATATTTTTGATGAAATCCAAGAGGTTTTTGATCCCCAAGAGAAAGCAACGTAATTACCACATTCAATGTCCAGAAAAGTAGTAAAGAATGACATCACTAAAATAGTCCATGTGACTATGGTGGTTTAACCTTAAAGGGTTAGTTCACCCAAAAATGAAAATTATGTCATTAATGACTCACCCTCATGTCGTTCCAAACCCGTAAGACCTCCGTTCATCTTCGGAACACAGTTTAAGATATTTTAGATTTAGTCCGAGAGCTTTCTGTCCCTCCATTGAAAGTGTATGTACGGTATACTGTCCATGTCCAGAAAGGTAATAAAAACATCATCAAAGTAGTCCATGTGACATCAGTTGGTTAGTTACATTTTTTTGAAGCATCGAAAATACATTTTGGTCCAAAAATAACAAAAACTACGACTTTATTCAGCATTGTCTTCTCTTCCGGGTCCGTTGTCAATCCGTGCTCACGACTCCGCAGTGACGCTGCTGACGTAAGACGCTGCTGACGTGTTATCCGGTGCACCCGAGCTTCGTTTACAGCAGGGGTCGGCAACCCAAAATGTTCAAAGAGCCATATTGGACCAAAAAAACAAATCTGTCTGGAGCCGCAAAAAAATTAAAAGCCTTATATAGGCTAACCCTTATATGAAGGCAACACAGGCTGTAAGTGTATATTACACTCAAAAAAATAACTTGTTGGTCTAACTTAATTCAATTATGACACCTATTTCCACACAGTTGAACTGATTTATTTGAACTTAAGATAGGTTAATTGTACTGATGAGTAAAATTCATGCTAATTGAATGAGATCACACCAGTTTCATTTGACATATTCTGTGAATGTTTCCTGAACATAATTCATTCTTGTTGATCCAACCAGTGCTATTGCAATTCAGACTGGTGCCCTCGTGCAGTGTTGCTCAAGTTTTCTGCACTTTTAAGGAAATGGAAAGACCTGTTAGTGTTTAAGTGTTTAATGTTTAGTTATTTTGAACATTTAAAAGAGTTTGTAGCGTATATATATAAAACATTTTTTGTTACCATCATGGTGAAGATGTGCGCTTGTGCTTAGGTTGTGAATAGCTGTTGTACACAGACATACATGTTTCATGACCATTGAGAGGAATAAAGCTGATGACCATATGTAGACTGTGTAAATTATGTGCTGGCCCTCAAACTAATTTATTTATATTTCTATAAAAACTAAACTAAAATATCACTTTTTCATATGCTAAGTAACATTTATAGCATGCAAGTAATGATCAGGTAAAGAACTTCTCATCACTGGCTTTAGCACAGTTAAAGCTTGTTGAGAACAACATAGATTTATTTCATGCAGCCACCCATAGCCTAACCACAAGGTCTACACTTCAGCATAATGGTAACCTCAAAAAAATCGACATAACAAACTCTTTTAAATGTCAAATATAACTGAACATCAAACTTTAAAAGGTATTTCCCTTTACTAAAAACACATTAAACAGCACTTAAGTTCAACATTTACTGTCCTGATCTTTCCCTACGCAAAGCATGCTGGGAACTAGAAATCCACTGCCCAGTTTCAATCAATGCAACATAAATGATTCATGTCATCCCAACACAAATGGTTTAGGTTAACCTAACATTTTGCAAATTTAATTTCATTTAACGTAATACAATTGAGTGCAAATGCCAATTAAGTAAAAAACTAAAGATTTGTGTTGGTTCAGCTTATTTTATTTAAATAAACTGAACAAGCAGCTAGAATCATTTTTTTGAGTGTAGCTATACATAATGAGGTATTCCCGAGGTATACATTTAAAAACTGCTGAAAGCTACAGAAAAAAGCAAATGGATCGGTGCAATTCACAGAAACAGCTGGACTCCATGCAGAGAAACATGGATTTGCATTTATCATTTTGTGTCAAACTGTTGGATTTTGAGGTAAAATCATTCCATATATATTGTATTGTTATATATTATGTTGACAAATCATCAATAAAATTTTTTCCATCTTATATTCTGCATAATTGTGTGTTTTAAAATAAACACTGACAAAAACTATACTATAAAACTATATATATTTTAGGGCTGGACAATATGACGATATATAAGTTATAACATTGATATAAGTGATTACGCGGATTTAAACCTACCTAGTAGTTATATAAAATATTCACAGGCAGATTTGCTTTATGTATTTCCCCGGCGTCGAAATCAGGCACATAAATGTCAGGAAACACGACTCCTGGCTGTATGTCAATATCCATGGATTAGGTTTATTTGACAAGTTGTAAGAAACACTTTCGAGTCCAACCTTTAGTGTAATCGTTTGTTTTACTCGCGTTTTCTCAGTTTCCTCTATAGACCTTATGTAGCCCCGCCCCTTTTCAGCGTTGCGCTCGTTGTCTTTTGACTTCTGGCTTGTATTTCCACAGCTATCTTATGTATTTATGAATGATCTGCTCATTTTAAAATCTTCCCGGTCTACTGACATTTGTTAAGACATCTGCTTTAAACATAACAATGCTCATGATCACTTTCATTAACTCTACAACACGTAAATCCACTTCACCAGCTAATTATTCTTCAACAGCGATGCCATAGAAATATATAGGGCTACTGCAAAAACGGAAGTTCAAAGACAATATTCTAAAGATGGCGGTGCGCATGTTTCTCTGGAAAATAAGGTCTATTAAATCCAGTCAGGTCCAGGTTCTTTTGCCACTCAGTCCAGCTGAGGGAGCGCGCTTTCGGCGGGAAAGTGACGTCGATGCATACCCTCGCGCCGCGCTGAAACGTGTGTCGCAGGCTATGACGCAAATCTTCGTTGACAGAAATGTTGAAATTTAATATTATACACATTTTTTACAGCATTGGAAAACGTTAAGAATGTGTCATGTTTGTCCTCCTACAGAAACCATATGAAAACAAAAAAGATTTTTCCATTTTCATACATTTTTGAAAAAGCTCCAGGGAGCCACTAGAGGAGCGCTAAAGAGCCGCACGCGGCTCTAGAGCCGCGGGTTGCCGACCTCCGGTTTACAGTCTGAGGGAAATGCACGCTGTAAACAAAACAACCTTCACAAACATGTCTAAGGATTTCGACACAGAGGAAGACTTGCATTTTTTTGCTCAGCCATATTTATTTGAACCCGAATACACGGACGAAGAACTAAGAGCGATGGAAGAAGCTCCTTCACTGCGGAGTCGTGAACGCGGATTGACAACAGACCCGGAAGAGAAGACAATGCTGAATAAAGTCATAGTTTTTGTTATTTTTGGACCAAAATGTATTTTTGATGCTTTAAAAACTTCTAACTAACCCACTGATGTCACATGGACTACTTTGATGATGTTTTTATTACCTTTCTGGACATGGACAGTCTACCATACATACACTTTCAATGGAGGGACAGAAAGCTCTCGGACTAAATCTAAAATATCTTAAACTGTGTTCCGAAGATGAACGGAGGTCTTACGGGTTTGGAACGACATGAGGGTGAGTCATTAATGACATAATTTTCATTTTTGGGTGAACTAACCCTTTAAAGTACTCCATGTGACTCCAGCGGTTTAACCTCAATTTTATGAAGTGACACGAGTGCTTTGTTTGCAAAAAAAAAATTTTTTTTTACCACTTTACTTGTATGACAGGAAGAAGGTTTTTTCTTGTTTTTCCAAAACAGGTAAAGCATTCAGTAAGTGTTCTTCCACTGTGGTCTATAAAGTTAATGTATTAAATATGATGATATAAATAAATAAAAAAATGTTCTATAGGTGGCGTTTTGATTTTAAAAATTAGGCGACATGAATGTCTTTAAATTTCAATTAATTTTTAATTCTACTTCCTTACATTCAATTGCAATTCCGCATCCTGTTTGCTATTCGAATTCAATTCTGAATAGTGCACAACGCTGGTATAGGGACATATGCTTAAAGGTGCTAAAGAGGATGTTTTGTTTTATACATTTTTGCAATATTACTTGAAACTGTCTTTACTAACTGATAAAAGACTATTTATTAGGTGCACTGAAAGGAAAAATATTAATATACATCATGTGTGCACGAGGTAGGGCCTTAAAAACATCATCGCGTAAACGATTGGCCCTCTGGCTTGTCAATCACTGCCATGACGTTCCTTGTGAGAGACGTGCGCGGCTGCATGCTCCAGTAACTTTCCACACTCCACAGGCGCCGCATGCAATGTTTTTGTCAGGAGACAGGAGTAACAACTGCAGATTATGAGTTACCTGCGGTGAGTCCGACATAATGAATCCACTAACACGACACAGCGAATGTCGGTGGTAAACACTCATGTTCCAATACTCGTGCACGAGTTTTGGGAGGCGTTCCCTCGAAATGAGCTGTGAAGGAGGGGGGTTGTGCTCATTTCAAAAACTCAGTAACAGTCTTTGGATTCTCAGTCGACAAAAAGATCCTCTTTAGCACCTTTAATATCCTAAAAAACAGCTTACAACAAGAGTTTCAGATGTGAATCTGAGGTATGTGTAAAACAGAAGTCCATTTTTGTTATGTGTGGTATGTCGTGTAGTGATTTGATACAGCTTGAGTTACATGAAGTTCAGCAGCTGGCATACTATCAGCAGCAGTGAGTAGCAGCCCTGTCGTGACCCCGGTTTAGGCCTGTCATGCTGCTAAATCGGACTTCTGATTAGCTCCCCGCCTCTGAAATGACAGCTGTACCGGATACAGATCCATTACGCGGGAATGAAGGAATGGAAGAGTTATAGTGGAAACAGTGAACTGTGCCAATAGGAAGAGTTTGATCCTAAGCAAGATATTGGAGACAGTATCAACACACACTGTGTGCTTAATATAGCAACTGACATAGTGCGAGACATACCTCTCTCTCGCTCCTCAAATATCACAGGCCTGTTACTCTGAGGGGCTTCAGGGTGGGTGTGCACCGATATCACATTCTGTTCTTCAGCTTGTACTCTTCATTTGCCTCCGATTTCCCGCTCCTCTCTCTCTCTCTCTCTCTCTTCACCCCCCTCTTTAACCTGTCCTCCTGTCTCCCCCTCCAGTCTCTGTCCTTGGCAGAGCAGTGTGTGGTAATCCTATTACTCTTGTGCGAAAACCAGCTGAGAGAAAGAGAGGGAGATGGAAAGAGAGGGTGAGCGGGAGAGAGGGATTGTCAGTTCTGTTATAATGGTGAGCACACAAAAAGCGCTTTAAACTATGGAACATGACCCTAAAGACTGAGGGACGAATACAGAGAAGAGAGAGGAGGGGCACTAAAGGGAGATGATGAGATTCCTGACAGTTGGAGCGCCAAACTTGAAAATAAACATGTTCTTTGATGACAAAGAGCTCATTGACATGCTCTCTCGTCCTTTCACTCTCACACGGACACACACAGATAGAGAAACACAAGCAGATAGGCCCATCTAAAATCTAATTCTTCACCTGTGATCATCAGTACACATACGGACACAAGTCTCCACTTGTCTAATAACATTCAGGACAAAATAAATAAAATATTCGGGCCATATGGCAGCGCTTATGTTGTCTGGCTGACTTCTGTCTGTTTCTACACAATTCTTATGAAATAAAATCTGAAATGGCAGGATGTGAGAATAATGAATCACGTTTTCATCATTATGGAAAATTACTGCTATGAAATTTAAATGAATTGATCAAAAAAAAAAAAAAATTTCATACAACAATGTCAAGTAAATATTTAATGTCCAGTGTACTGGACATTTTCACTCACTGAGCAGCATTTTACAGCAAAATATTACATTGATCATGGTGAAATAATTACAACATGGCTAACAATAAGCTGCTCTATAAAATAAAAATATATTAAATACATGTTGTTCATTACTCATTTAATGACAATTACATGTTAAAAACGACTAATTATGGTATTAAACAATCATAAATGATTTTATTAATTTATTTTTAGTAATTTTTCATTATTAATTAATTTTATTAATATTGATATTATTTTTGATTAACCTGTTTGATCAAGATTTTATGTGCAGTATAGACACAGGAAATGTGTTGTTCTTGTTTTTATAACACAACATTGATTACAAAAAATATTATAATATGAAATTTTATGTGATCCAAACGTCCAGTAGCATTTAACATCTGTTCTTTCCACAAAAAAAAAGTGTTATTTGAATTATGTGCTATATGCAGCAATTACATTTTTCATAAGTAAACAAGCTTTCTATTTCGTGAATTGAATTCACAGTTACTACCAATCTAATTTTAAAAGCGTGTATCGTGATGCACGAGGGCGGCATTGGCCTCTCCTTCCATCCCTTGTTTTTGAGGAATCACTTCACTCACTTCACTCTTGCTCTGTCTAACAGATCCACTCCAATAGGAGGCCAAAAGATAAAGAGCTACAATGAGGCCCTCTTAAACAGAGTACTCTCTCTTTTACCATCTAACTTAACAGTGCTACAGCACTCGTGGGTCTTACAATGTGCAATGCATGCTAGCACGTATATTTTTAAACACCTCTGTATTAAATCAGTACTCAGAGCTCTAATTTCTGAGAACAAGCGGTGTCACTCGGGACATGACTGAGTATTGTGAGCATGTACCTTCATTAGAAGCAAAATAGAGGGAGGGGGAGCGGCTGAACTGTGCAAGGGTGTTGGAAAGCGCTACCACTCCGGCATCTGTCTGTCATTACGATTTTAAATGCTGATCATCTCATAAAGAACAACGGGGAAATTGAGCTGGTGGGGTGTGGTAACAGAAGAGGGGGGTTTCCCCCATACTGCTGCAACTGAGACACATGAGAGAAAATCACAGAATTACATTAAACAATGAAAAAACACTGATATTTCACAGAACATATAGGTGTAATAAAGTTAGCTGAATGGTTCGCTCTAACTGGTTCTCTGTTTCTTTTTAATCTTAATGATCTTTTAAACTAAATGTGACTTCTTGCAATATGATTTTATAATGCAACATATAAAATCACAACCAATTGTGACTACTGTATATATGTATGGCTTAATTTCTCACAACTGTGACTTTGTTTCTCATAATTGTGACTTTATATTACAGAGTATGATCTTATATCTTCATTTGGAACTTCATATCTTACATTATTTCTTATTTTAAACTTTATCTCACAATCACTAGTAACACTTTGCAATAAAGTCCCATTAGTTAATGCATTAACTAAAATTAAATAACAATGAGCAATTCATTTATTACAGTATTTATTCATCTTAGTTAATAAAAAATGCAATTGTTCTTTGTTAGTTCACCTCAGGTCCATTAAATAATAATCACAATCAAGTTTTTAATGTTGTTTATATGTCTATGTCTTATTTTTAATATGCTTTAAGACAAACCATGTGCAAAGTCTTTATATGTAAAACTGAGTGATCTAAAGACAGTCTCAAACCCGCGGTTTGAAATCGCTGGTGCTTGTGATGTCACAAACTACCTTGTAACCAATCAAGACAACGTGCCGGCGGGCTTTAGCATATCATTAACCGTGAGTGCTCTGAAGCAGGAAAGTCTAAAGAAGCCATGGTATCCTGGTATATTTTCTGTTGATATTAAAAAATCGGGTAGATTTAGCAATATAGTGGGTGTATGATGTATATTACGATGTTATGATGAACTATACGCCTTTCTCCATTGACATTCTAAGGTGTTCTAAGCGTTTATAAGGACACTGATTTTTAATGTTTTGTGTAACATTAGCAACACATTATTAGCTGTTTGATAATGTAGTCAAGCAAAAGGCTAAACATATTAATTACCGTCATGTGTCCGACGTTGAAAAAAGCGATATAATTGTGCAGCGCTTACCTCAGTAAGTTGACCGAGTGGATCTCTGAGTGGAGGCGGAGGTAATTAGCATTTTCATAGATCCGCGTATACTAAATGAAGCAAGTGTGTAGTTACATTCAAGCTATTTTAAGGCATGTAGAAATGTATTTTCACAGGAAAAATTTTTTTAAACGTGTCATTTTGGTGATCAAAGATGATACAACTTTTGATTTCAATAATGTATTAGTAAGTGTTGAAATTAAATTTAGATTACAGAATTTTTATTTCATTGTTGACTCATGTTAAGTAATGGTAACAAATGGAACTTTATTGTAGTGTTAGCATTAGCATGAAGAATAATGTTTACACTGAGGTGGAAACGGCTTCCATACAGTAGCACAAATATACAATAGAGTCGGTGAATCTAAACTTCTGACTAGTGCTGCATGTTTCTCCAGCTTTTTCCATGTTTGTGAAAGCCGGTAGACTTTGTAAGAGTGCTAACAAAGACATAGACAAAGACAAGAGTGCTAACAAAAACATAAACACAACTGCAGAGGTGAAGGCAAGTTACGTGTCGATACATAAACACATAACGTATGAGAACAAGTAGAGTAAGGAAGCTTTCTGAGAAACTGATAACCTTGAGTTTACTGTGACAGACTTGATAAAAAGTGAGTGGGGAGAGCGGAGGACGTGGAGGTAGAGAAGGTTGATGCTGCTAAATAATGGTGTGGATGAATAATACAGAAGTTAAGGAAACAGTACAAGGATGAATAGGATGAATCAGACAGCAGAATGTATTGTGCTTTGGCAGAGAGATAGTGAGTGTAAAATATAGATAGCACAAAAAGTTGTAGCAGAACGAGAAAGATTTGGTTTGTTTATGTGTTTAACTTCCCAATTTTATCAATGATGAGCATCAATCCTTCATCTTTTTTAAAAAAAACTCCCTTCAACTCACCAATCCCATTGAAGACATTTCAACACACTGGGAAGCAGAGATAGACACAGGTGATGAAAGAAGTAGAAGAGAGTGTGAGAGTGAGGAAATGAAACAAAGATGGAGAAATTGTGTGTAAATACAATAGTAGACTGTATTTATTGTCTCTATGGTCAAAGGAAATTGCCCATCCCAGTAACTGCTCTTGTTTTCTTTCCTAGGGGAAAGAAAACAGGGGTAGTCTCGGACAGATGTGACAGCACTGGATATTTCCAAAACACACACACACACACACACACACACACACACACACACATACAAAGTTCACACGGGCAGCAGCAGCATTATAGAGCTGAGATGCTTATCTGTGGTACGTCTGTTTCCTGTGACCAGAAATGCCTGCTGACACTCTACAGGCTGACTATAGCACAAATAACAACAAGAAGCACAATCATGAGAACCACTACTACAACACACGTAACAGCTCACGGCACAATAACAACGGTTTCCTCTCAAAGGAAAGGACAACTGATCAGGTTAAAGCTCATAAAACTCAGGCCATCCTGTCAGTCGTGCCTTTTTTGACGAAAAAAAGTGGGTTATTCTCACAGATATTTTATGTTGCGCTGGCTGATATGACAGTCATCCTGGATTGATAGTGACGCCTAGTGGAAAGAATGCAGAATCATGAAAAGCAACATTATTAAGGATTATTCACCATCAGCCATTATTAAAGAATTCAGTAAAAAATAAGCAGAATATGACTGGTCATCTATAGGTCATCTCTCTCTCTCTATCTATATATATCAAAATATTTTTTTCCTCAAAAATGATTATTTCATTGGGATAAAAACCTTTTTAAGGATGGATGATATAACGAAGTGCAACTTTAAAGATATTTTGTGCCAACCTACTCGGACCCCTGTTTTCTAGCAGTAGGATGTGCTGATCTAGAACAGGAGACATGCTACATTGCTCATGAGAGACACCACATTTACTCAAAAACTCTTCATGAGAGAGGGAAGGGGTCCTTTTATGGTTCAGGTGCTCAGCTTTAACACAGGATGTATATGCTTGAGCAGATGGATCACATTCAAATCATACAGGAAACAAACATCCACACATACACACTTTCTCACACTGGCAGTGCCACTGCAATATTCTCATTCTCTCTCACACTCGTGCACATGCCAACAGAATCCAGTGAATTGTGGTCATTAGGCCATACAGTTCTGTTTTGCTGGTAATCTTCATGTAATTATTGAAAAGAAAATAGAGGGAGAAAATTAGGAAAGTCATGTTATGTGTTTCTGATTGAATATTTAAAGGGATAGTTCACCCAAAAATGAAAATGTGATGTTTATCTGCTTACCCCCAGGGCATCCAAGATGTAGGTGACTTTGTTTCTTCAGTAGAACACAAATGATGATTTTTAACTCCAACTGTTGCCGTCTGTCAGTCGTATAACGCATGTCAATGGGAACTATACTTTAACTTATACTATAACTTTTTTTGACTATAAGAGTCAAAAAATATGCACAATAAAAAAATCGAAATTAAACCCTGCGGCTCGTGACAACACATTGTGTGTATGCGCAGGCCCGGATTAAGAACACATTGGGCCCTGGGGCTATAGCAACACCAAGGGCCCCCTTTCATCTGATTGCCATGCCACAGTGTGTTGTACCACAATATTTTTTTTTTTATTGTTATTTTGATATTTTTACAAATCTCATTTTATCAAATCATTTTATATAAGCACAAGCACACTAAATATTCCATGCTATTTAACACATTAAAAACAAATGCATTAACTCCAGATATGAACTCCAAACAAACAGGTTGCAAAAAGCAGCAATGATCATACTTCCTCAATGATTACTTTACCATGAATTCTTTAAAGAGATAGTTCACCCAAAAATGAAAATTGTCATTACTTACATGTTACATGTTGGTAACCAGACAGTTGACGGCACCCACTGACTTCCATAGTAGGAAAAAAGTCAGTGGGTGCCGTCAACTGTCTGGTTACCAACCTTCTTTAAAATATTTTCTTTTGTGTTCAACAGAAGAAATAAACTCATTCAGGTTTAAAACAACTTGAAAGTGAGTATGTGATGACAGGATTTTAATTTTTGGGTGAACTATCCCTTTAAGGACAAGGGTCCGCATGCTAACTATTAGGATGCTGTCACTTTAAGACCTGCACGCGTCCGATTTTCTCAACTCACATAAGCCAACTGTGTTTATGTAAACCTTTTGTGTATTTGACAGTATTATAGCGCAATCAGACGCGAACGATGAAGTCCAGTAGTCAGGTGCTGTTTGACAGGCTTAAGTGTGTGTGCACGCTTCGGGTGTAACGTTATGAGGTCAGAAAAAGCGCATCTCAGAACAGCACACGAATGACGTGTTTAACTGGCAGGGCTTTAAAGCACATGCAAATGAAGAACTTTTGTGATTGCGAATAAGTGCAGTGTCCCGTGAGTAACTCTACCGCTGTGTTAACATGTGATGTGAATGTGTCGAGTTGTACGGATGGAGGCACCAGAACAACAACTGATAGAATGTGCTTCAAAGGCAGATAGTGGAGACAAGTCACACGACATTGGTGTTCGTCAAAAAACAGTAGGAAAGTTAATTCGGGATTTTTTACACGGGTGATGATGATTTGAGAAAAACACTGACATTCTGAATTCAAACGGCAATAAAATCAATCGACTCGTCCCTGTAAATGTTGAAAACACCTTATGTTTTCATGAGAAACAATTACCATCCGAATAGGGCTTAACTCGTTATAAGAATAATAACTTGCTGCAGCTGCTATCTCACCTTCTTCAACGTGTAAAGCACGCAGATCGGCGACGGTGTCGGTGGGTGAAGATAATTGTGAGCTGCCGCTGCACGCGGGGTCTTCCACTGGCTCGGATGTTTTATGTGAAGCGAAGTAGTTAGTTAGTTTTGGAATTTTTGCTGTAAGATTAGCACCCCTTTTCTCCCTTTCAAGCTTATTTTTCCTTTTTTGCGCACCACTATCACTTTTGTTTATCATTTTGAACACCAGCCAGGCTGAACAAGCAATAAAGGCCAACTTCCCATTTTCTAGTCTACATGCAATAGCATAACAAAGAGGCGTTTCCCGATGTCATGGCGCGAATTGTAAAGTGATTTTGATTGGACGGTGATTTATCAGTCAGGCACATTTTCCAATCATTTTTTCTTGTTATTTTATTAGACACAAATCAACCACCTATGACTTGTCAATCTCATTTCCTCCAGCCAATCACGGGCCCCCTCTACCTGCGGGCCCTGGGGCTTCAGCCCCACCTAGCCCTTATGTTAATCCGGCCCTGTGTACGCGCTCTGGCGAAGGTTAAAGGGATAGTTCACCCAAAAATGAAAATTTTATGTTTATCTGTTTGTTTATCAACCGTTGCCGTCTGTCAGTCAAATAATGCTAGTGGATGGGAACTTCTACTATAAGAGTAAATAAAACTTGCATAGACAAGTCCAAATTAAACCCTGGGGCTCGTGACGACACATTGATGTCCTAAGACACGAAACGATCGGTTTGTGCGAGAAACCGAACAGTATTTATATCATTTTTTTACCTCTAATACACCAGTATGTCCAACTGATTCATTTGGTCTGATCACGCTCTGACAGCGGCAGTGATGGCTCGCGCATATACTTCAATGAGTGCTAGACATCACTGCCGTTGTCAGAGCGCGATCAGACCTTACTAACGAGTGCTGAACACGGTTGGACATAGTGGTCTATTAGAGGTAAAAAATTATATAAATACTGTTCGGTTTATCGCACAAACCGATCATTTCGTGTGTTAGGACATCAATGTATCGTCACGAGCCGCAGGGTTTAATTTGGACTTGTCTATGCAGGTTTTATTTTCTCTTATAGTAGAAGTTCCCATCCACTAGCATTATTTGACTGACAGACTGCAACAGTTGGAGTTAAAAATCATCATTTGTGTTCTACTGAAGAAACAAAGTCACCTACATCTTGGATGCTCTGGGGGTAAGCAGATAAACATCAAATTTTCATTTTTGGGTGAACTATCCCTTTAAACTCGGAACCCGGATGAAATTTCATGAATTTATTCTGAAAATGTTTATGGGTCATTACCTGAATCTGTTAAGCTGTTAAAGATATATATACATTCACATGTTATATATTATATGTCTAAATATTCATATATATTTAAACAGAAAATTACTTGAATACTCTTAAAATTAAGTTAGATTTTTTTTGTGTGTGGTGCAATCTTGTTTTTTAAAGAGGAAAAAAAAAAGTTTTTTATATATTTTGTGCAAATCAAAGTCTGTGGCGAGAAGAGGATCCCTCATGACTCTGTATCAAGATCTTTTATATATACATTTTATATATTTACCCCCATCGATAAATCACAGGCCATCCTGTCAATCTTGCCGTTTTTGACGAAATCATTTGATGAATTAGTAAAAAAAAAAAAAAAAAAAAAAACAACACATGCATCTAGAAGTGCCTTATTCTCACAAATATTTTATGTTGTGCTGGCTGTTGAAAATTTTAAATTATTATCATTATTTTATGGAAAAAAAAAGGTCAAATGTAGAAATAACCCTATAATAATTTTAGGTCAAATGTAGAAATAACCCTATAATAATATATTCATAAATTATATTCTATAAAAATATATTTGTTACCTTGAATACATCGTTACTTGTCGTTGACCCTTACACGTATAAAACATTTTCAATTCACCTGTATGATGATACATAATATCTGACATTTAGTTTTGATAGAAAACATTTGAGTGGCCCTTATTGTTCAGTCTTTGATCTTGCGGGGTAAATTCCGGAAATCGTTATTCATTGCACTATTACCTCTCGATGGGGGTAGACAATTATCATTAAATGAAAGAGAAAGAGGTCTAATTAACTCGAAAAACACTTGTTGCTGACGTTCACGGGGGAGATGACGCTGAATCTCAAGTTCTCTGCAGCTCGTAGGACGCGGATGTGATGTCATCACGGACAGTGGCTATGGCGGTCTCCATAACGACGCCTCGTGCTGCAGTGACGCCAGCCCCGCTCGTGGTGAGGGGGCGTGACTCAGCCAATGCCCGGGCCCCCCCGCCCCATTCCCCTCCTTCCCCCGACCGTGTGGGCGGCCCCGTGCGGCAGCAGCGAGCGAAACACGACACCCAAGAGAGAAAGAGAGAGAGAGAGAGAGAGAGATAGAGAGAGATGGGGGGGAGGAGACAGCGAGTAGTTTCAGACTAGGGAGAGTGGAGGAAGGAAAAAAAAGTCGGTGTGAAAGAGAGAATGGGAAACTGACTGATATACTGCGAATGGCGAGCCTCGGGAGAGCAGATGACAAACTAACACAAGGATAAAATGTTGCGAAAATCATCAACTGGGCACAAGAGCGCGCATATGTAAGAGAGAGACGCTGAGTGCTGCTTTTCTGCCGTGTTGGGATTGTATCGATCGCTCCCGGGACAGACGGGAAAGCGCTGTTTCGGAACTCCGCTGCACCCCGTCCCGTCGCGCCAGTGGAAGTAGTACTGAGCCGCTTTCCAAACTCAGCGCTGTCGGTCGGGGGCTTTGGAGGATTCGTGTGAAGAGGCCAGACGGAGTAGAGCGGGAGCAACAAGAGTGCTGAACATTGGACAAAAGTTTGGCCTTTTGGAGCGGGAGAGGCCGAGTCTCGCCACTGCTGAACTGACAACTTCACCCAGCTTGCTGTGTGTTAGGGGCAGATAACTTTCACCATGAAAACCCCGGGGGACTCGGGTAAGTTACCCAGGCATTCATTATCAAGTGCTGCCACAACTTCTGTGACTTGTGAGTTTGTTGAACCAAAAGTAAGGATTTTACAATACTTCAGTCAGATCAGCTTTATACATCATTCAGTGTCAAAACCGATGCATTAGTTTATTGACAACCGAGTTTTACTTTTAGAAAAGTTGACAGTGTTTTCCAGGGCTTATTACTCTGACATACCAACTGATTCACTGCTCTGATATGTTTTGTTTGGTTTCTATTTTTACATTATCAGGTTCATCTCGTGAACTTGAATGGCAGTTTTCACTAATAAATAATGCGGTTAACTGTTCACTCATTTAAATAACCTCAAGTGTCGCAGTATAAACTACTCTAGTCAAGTAGTCCAGCTCAGTGTTACTTCTAATGTTAACAGGTTTGCGCTTTTACTTTTAAATAGTTACTTGCATTCAAAGCGCTTCTTTACAGTTTCTTCCAGTCCTGTCAGCGCAAATCGCTCTAAACCTGTTGAACTGCTGCTACTTTGTAACTTTGTCGTTAGGGGAAATATGTCGAAATCGATGTTGTGAATCTCCAGCAAAATGTTAGAGTTTTTTCCCCCCTAAAACGTTCATTGCACTGCGCGTGCCAGCTGTGTGCAGCTCAAGCGCGAGCTTTGAACCAGTAGCACATTCAAAATGGAAGCTCCGCTTTCTCACCACCAGGGGATTTAATAAACGTTTTCATTACTTTTTTTATAACTAGACCACTTTACAGTCGGTCCAGCTTCTAGGCATTTTTAATATAGGCATTTAAGCTTGTAAAGTGCAGTGGAGCCTAATAATACAGAGCTGCGCACTCATTTCCCTTTAGGTGTTGGATCGGCTACTTTTATGATGAACGCTTTCCAGTAGTTTGAATTCACTTTAATCACTGTTAGCATACTTGCCGCGAGTATTCATTTTGTAACATGTATCCACTTGTCCAGTATGCACTTGTGAAGTTGTTACTGTCCCGCCAACTACAGGAAGTTTCAGTAGCCGTGTTCAGGAGGCCTATTGTGGCATGTTCGGGAATCCATGTTGAGGCTCTCTCGGTCTCTCTCCCTCTCTCTCTCAATCACAATCAATTCTCTCACATCACGATTTTCTCAGCGGCCGTACCCCGCCACCCACGTTGCTCTAAGTTTAACGGACTTTTAACTATTACATTGCATCAACACTCGAGCGCGCGACGTCAAAACAAAAGCGTGTGAGCGTGAAGCGTTGTAGTTTTGTCTCGTGCTGTAGACGGGGCTTTATGAAGTTCGTCGTGCTCTGCGTGAAGTCTGAGCATGTCATGGTCACTTTCACTTTTGCAGACTCAGTCCTCTCCTCCCTTATAAGTTAAGCTCGTTGTTTTCCCCTTAACCCCATTTTTTTTTGTATTATGCAGTGTTTTGAATAGCAAATACCTTTTGTGTATAATCTTTTCATTTAGAGAATGACGGTGATATCATGGCAAAATACAAATGATTATATCTGAAATCCCTCTAGTTTAGAGCCAAACTTGAATTAACTTGCATTTTAAGTTTGTGAGTTTAAAAGCCAGGGTTAGCTAAAACAATTTCTTTTATATTTTTTCATACTTTAATAATACTTTTTATTCCTAAGACTGCTCACCTGTATGTGCATTGAAACTCCCTATAGTGCTAACCTTTGCCTGGCATGTACTTAAATAGCCTGCAAATAGTGCTGATTAGCCCAGAATGTGTCCCACAAGCCTGCAAGGATCATTCCTTTAAATTAATTTCAAGTAATTTTTTTTGGGAAGGGCCTGAAAGAAACACATTACCTCATAATTTCATTATTTACGCTCTAATACCAATGTCAACAGTTTTGAAAACCATGTTTCACTTTCAGCTGTGATTTGTTTAGACAACATCATCCAAACTTATCCTTATTTGGAGTGCATTTTTGACTAAGCAAGGTGTGTAAAATAAAAATTTTATGAAGGTTAATGGTGACCTCTTGACCTGCTCTAATAAGACCTAAATCATGTCACACATCTTAAATCCACAGACAATGCAGATTTGTATGTTGACTTTATGAAGCTGAACGTCAGGAATGAGATGCAGAGACGGGATCAGTGTTGTCAGGTGGCAATAACTACTACAAGTACCTTGTGGTTTTATCAGGCTACGGCTGTGCAGGCCACATTCTGACCTCGATAGTTTACGAGGTGAGCTCAGCTGCTGAGTATGCAAGAGAGCGAACGAGCAAGTGAGTGAGACGAAGAAGATACAGTACTGAGTATAGGATGTGGTTTCCAAGTGCTTCATTCTCTATCAGATTTTAGTATCTCTTCAGTCTGTGTTCTTACCTGCAAACACCCACAGCGGTATAAATTCGTAGCGCATTTCGGTGAGAGAGCATTTTCTCTGAAAGCCGTGGTTTGTTATGAGAACAGGAGGTGATAGCAACGTCAGTATGGTGTGCATCCTGATAAAAGTCATGTGTGTGTCTGTCAGTCCTTAACATTGACACTATCAACAGCATCAAATAGCTCTCGCCACATGAATCACATTAGATAAGGGACACCTCTCTTATCAGTTCCTCACTCTCTGACTGCCACTTTGCATGAATTCACAGAATGATGCGCACCTCTTCAGGCTTTCTTCTTTTCCAGGTGGTGTGTGTCTGCACAAACAGGCAGTAGCTGACCCTGGCTGATTTAATTTCCTCTGTAACATCTGAAAGTGTCTGTGGTTCAACTATGGTCTACCCATCAGGCCTCAGTGTGTATTTAGTACAGCATTATCCTGAATGGCTAACCCTGTAATGTAAGTCTCATGAGATGGTCGCTAGTGAAGAGTCAGCGGTTAATGGTGCGTTCAAGTCATGCCGGAAAGATCGTATTTACGAGCTGAACGCACATGAACGCCACCACAATGTCGTAAATACGAGTGGGGAGCTTGGGATTTTCTTTAAGCCCCGATCTGAACGAGTTGGGGCGTGTCAGTGAGAAACGCAATACTTACAGGTATTTAGCAGTGACATTGTCAGGCTTTTCTATTTGCAACAAAGTATGCTAATTCACAGCAAAAAATACAATAGCATCATAATATAACAATATAATATGTAACGAGAAAGTTTACAGTGGCTTCATAAATTAAATAAAAACATAAAAAAGCAACATACAACCAATGCACATTCTTTGCTCTACATTTTCTAGAAGTGTTGTTATTTTGTGTAATTAATTTAGAGAAGGCACACTGCCATCATACTCCGACGAAAGTGACTTGAACCCACCTACCGTCGTAAACACGACTTCCCACCTCGTAAATACGAGCTTCCCAGGAGGACTTGAACACACCATAAGATTTCAGCTTTAATTTGTGATATTGGCTTGTTATTTCCCATAGAGATAAGTGCTACCCATCAGTGTCAGAAATATATATAAAATATTTAGTTTATTACCTTTGAGGTCATATACTCTGTGGCTTCCTACTTTTAAGTTTACTTTAATTAAAATAAATTCTCAGTCTGAATAATTACATAAGCTGTTAACCATTAAAATAAATTAACATCAACTCATATAATATGTGATAATATAACCAGTGCTAGAATAAAATATAAGAACTATATCAGCCTTGCAGATTGTCTGCCCAATTGCTAGTGTGATATTGATATTGTGATATTTTATGCAACAGTTCAGTGAACCAGAAGTTAAGAAATTTTGATTATTTTTTGTCTAACACCATGTCTACACCAGACGTGACTTTTTTCGCATCGTGTCGCGTTGCACCGCAACAGCTAAAAGCTGTCTACACTGAAGGCGACAGGCAAAGCACTTGGACTACGTCACAAATAGGGGAATCTGTTTACTGTAGGGAATTTGTCGTGTCACTCCGCGCCGCATCCAGTGCAGACAATATCACTGATTATAATGGGTTCTAATGTCTTTTGACGAGTTGCGTTGCGTCGCATTGCGCTGCTTGCGTCCGGTGTAACAGTAGTGGTGTTTTGTTTTTGTTTGAATCACTGTTTTAAACTAATTGGTTGAGTGAATGATTCAATGACTCATTTAAAGTCCCTTGTTTTGTTTCTGAGTGAATCAGTGTTGTTGTTGAATTAATTGGTTGAGTGAATGATTCAATGTTAATATTGAACACTGGCTCAGTTTTCAGTTAGGGCTGCAACATAAATCGATGCTTCTCAATTAATGGATCGATTCTGAGACTTTCCGAATGCATCGCGATTCTCTCTTTAATCGATTCTGAACTCAGTTTTTAACGGCAGATGGCGCTCTAGGCTAGTTTTTAACCGCATGTTCAGACGCTCATGAAGAAGAGCGCTCATGCGTCTGGCTGAGTACTTTTAGATTAATGTAAACAGCCCACTGCAAACACCCTCACCCTCTTTTCAAACTGCGCGATGCATTCGGAATATCTCAGAATCAATCCAGAATCATTTCTCGCTTTTTCCAGCCCTAACTTCAGTGTGTTTTGCTTTGTTTTATTTAACATGTTTTTGTGAGTGTGCCATTGTCATGCTCACTGTTAGCCGGTTTCCATGTAGTTGTAATAGATTGTTAATTTGGAATAATTAGCAGCCTTTTATCGCATGTTCACATTGTCACACAGGAGACCATGTGCTCTATTTTAGTCAGTGTTATGCAGCCGCCTCAGTTGTTCAGGTCTCTCTGGAACCAGTTCAACATCAGCAGGCACCTCTCTGTGTTTACATGCTTATGTATCCTGTTCGGCAGCATGCGCGTGTGTTTGTTCGAGACAGTCAGCAAGCGAGCATGTTTTGTATTTTCCGCACTGCCTGGTTTCCCATCAGGCCCATCAAACGGTTGCTCCGCCGTGCTATTTCTCTGAACACAAATGGAACGCCTGTAAATGTCACACACATTGACAGGATTTTTCGTTGACATTGATGTGTGAGACTGTATTAAACACTGCTGCGATACAGTACGTCCTTTTTTTTTCTTACACTGCTCGCCTTGAGAGTACTTGTACCTTGATTTGGGAGCACTGGGAATAAATGTTTCACTAGAAGTGTACGGATGGTGTATTTCTAGGGATGAATGAGGTCCTCAGGGGTTGAATAGTATTTTGTTTGTTTTTGCCCCTGGAGAACAATAATGGTGTGTCCACCAACAGGGGAGCACAGTGGTTTGTGTGTGTTTGCCATGTCAGTGGGTTACGGGGGCAGCGCAGAATACGAGCGAGAGCGTCCATGTGTTGGAGTCATTTATGGACTGACAGCAGCACAGAGGCCCCTGTGTATGACCGGGGGGAGGGGGGAACATGTGTGTGTGTGTGTGTATGACCCTGACCTCATGACCTTCCATAGCTGCACCCCTAGCCCTGCATTCCAGAACACGCCCCTGCCTCCGTTGGTCACATGCCACGGAGCCAATGGCATGAGGGCCTGATGCCATCTCTTCAACCACATATGCGACTCTAGAATAGCGTATGAACCACGTCAGCCTGGTTTCATTTCCTTATCTAATTTCCTAAATTCTTCTGTGTAATTCCCCATTTCTTCAAATCAGAAGTACTACAGATTTACAATATTTGATTAAGGTTCCGGTTCTCTCTAGTTAGTAAGGTCAAATGTCACTGCTCTCACTTTCCTTCCCTTCTGTTCTGTTCTTCCTCTTTGAGCATCAGGAGAATGTCAATCATACAAAGCAAATGTGAGTTTTGTGCGTTCTCTCTTCGTACCCAGTTTTCTAGAAACAAGATCAAGTTGATGATTGAAGTGTTGTGCAGAAAGAATAGTTTAACCGATGCTCTATTATGTGGTTGGATATTTGCATGTCTTTCACAATAGCATACCTCACATTTCCGAAGAGCCTTCAGTAGGATGTTCATTAACATGACAAACCACTGAAGATGAACTTAGAGGCCTGTATGAAAGCATGTGAATTTGTTGCGGTGCTAATTTTTGGTTTTATTCCCATCAGTGCCTTTTGGTTTCCATTCATGCACAAAGCAATTGATCATATTTCTACTTAAATTTTTATTATTTTCTCTAGACATATAGCAAGCTTATTCAAACATGACAGCGATGAATCACCCACAGTAAAACTGAATATGAGTATTATTTCAGATACTTTAAATAAATGTGTATGGTCTTTTTTATGTACCTTAACTTTATTTTATTTTTTCATGGTTTTAGTCTGGACTCCCAAACAGTTATGATGGCTGATCATACTGTATATTCTGTAAACAAATTTGAGGTATTTTTTTCTCTTAAGAAAACATACTTGTTTCTAACATTTTTTGTAATAAAATAAAGCCTTTGACTAGGTATAAATTTTGTATGCATTTATTTTTTTAACACCTTCCTCATCTCCATTAACATTTTATGTGTGGCAAACCATACTTAAAGAAATAGTTTTTGACTGATGGTGGCAATGTCCATCTAATCTCATAAACATGTTTACTTTTTAAAAAATTTTTTTTTTATTTTTTTAAATATAACAACATTGATTTTGCATTATATCAGTGGTGAGGATTTTGAATTATTGTTAATTGTTTATGCCATTCTGGATATCTAAGAATGGAGATGGCATTAAAACATTTTTCTTAATTGATAAATTTAGCAAAACTCTGAGTCACTAACTTAAAACAAATTACAATTACAAAAAGTAATTGCACTGGGTTTAGGGGCAGTTTACACCATTTTCAACTAAAATCGGAAAACTTTTTATGCGTTTTGATCATTCGTTTATACGACAACGGTGTTTTGGTGGCCTGAAAATGAAAACTTTTGATAACGGGTTTCAAATTGGAAGTTTTTGAAAACAATACAGTTATCATCTCTGTAAACTGCAAAAACGTGAATTTGTGAGTGTGAAAACGGTGACGTCTTGCACATGCGTATTACGTGTTTAGTCTATCCACCTTATTTTTCAATGCAGAAATAAGGTGTTTTCTGTGAATGTGCGAGACTTATTAGTCGCTATAGAAAAATAACGAGAAGAATAAACTAAAAATAAGGTTGATAGGCATGCGCGAGGCGAGTGCTCTGTAAAAAAAAAAATGCATATATGCGCAGGTGCGTAGTCTTTCTTTACAGAGTGACATCGCCAACTAATTGTCTGGCATGTGTAATACAGCGTTTTTAGCCGTTTTGCGTGGATCCGTGTGAACAGTGATAGTTTTGAAAACATTATCATCTGTACAAAGAAAAAACTTTGCCATTTTAGTACATCGTTGTCGTGTAAACATACCCTTAGTTATCCTGTTACTTTACATATCTGTATTCGATTTCTTAGTTGAACTACTCTGAAAAATCTTCTTTAACATCTAAACACTCACTATCAGTCCCTACTTTGGCTGCATACCTCTGGGATCAACAGAAAAATAGTAGCTTTAATAATAGCTAGCCTGAGAGGTACAATTCATTCAAAAACGTGAAGGATAAAATCATTTTAATTCATTATTTTTTATTAAATTCTGTGTCTGTGAATGTTAATGTGTTTTATTGAGATGCTAAAGGTTAAGTGACCTTTTCTGTTTATTTTAAACACCTTTTTCAGACCACTGTTTACACTTCATACTGCAGCTTTCCATTACACTTTCAGAGAAAACCTCCATTAGCCTTTTATTAGACTTGCACGTAATTGCACTGTGCAAAGCGAGTTTGGACATCTGTTTTCACTCATTTAGGACGCTGCAGAAGAGACTCTTTCCTGTACACTACATATAGTGAGCAGCGTTTATTGATTTTAAATAATGGACAAAGTGTTGATATTGATGGACGTGCCATTGACAACCGATAATGGGGCAATCTTCTCATGGTTGAGCAAACACTCACTCTGTTAACGCTGACACACATGCTCTCACATTGGTTTGTTTTGCAGAAAAAACGTGGACCTCCCACATTCCTGCTCAAAGCTTAAATCACTGCAGCCTGTGTGGCATTACTCATTCCAGGAAAAGCATTCTGCCAAACACACACTCATTTACTCAAGCACTAACTCTCACACATCGAATCACATTCTTGGAAAAGCTCGATTCTTAAGGCATTTCTGAACACGGGTGCTTTTGAAAACAGATAGCGTTCTACAGATACGGTACACACACACAAATGTTTAACTTTTAGGTCATGTCAGTCTTTTAACATGATTTGAAATCTCTTTCTCAGTAAGATTAAAGCTTCAACTATGTTTGTGGACTATTGCTTCTCTCTGTCACGTTGTACTTAGTTGTTTTCCCAAGACTTTTTGTGCCGCTCATTAGCGCTAAGCTGCTGTTGGATTGTGTATTTTGGGTCCAGACTGTCATCAGGAGCTTCTGTGCTTGAACCTGATGAAATTCAGCCTGCTGTGGAAGAATGTTGCTCTGTGTGTGTGTGTGTTTGGAGAGAGAAATGTAATACAGGTAGTTTACAGAGGCTGCATTGTCATGAGCATGACTCAGTGTAACACCTGCATTGTGCATGTGTGTGTGTTTTTTTCGGAGTGCTGCATCCAGTGACGTTGAGACGTTAACTGATGTTAAGTGCTGATCATAAGCTCTTCAGATAAGATTAGGAGTGTTTTGCTCTATATATGTGAGACTGTTTCCTTTTCCTCTGTTCTCCACCTTTGACTCACTCACCCTGAATCCCTAGGGTGACTGTTAAAACATGTTGGACTTTTTTTTGTTGCGATTCTACAAGGTGTGAGAAGGTCAGGTTTTTCCTACATTGTGCAGCTCAGATGCATCGTTTAGGGATAGTGAAATCTGAAATTTTTTAATGAAAATGTAAAAATAGGTTTATAGGTTTTAAAAAAAATCAAATAAAAGAATTTAAAGAAAAAGGTATTTATATATATATATAAAATATAAAATATGTGTGTGTATATGTATATACAGTCAAACCAAAAATTATTCAGACATTTTTGAAAATTTTGATATATTTTTTACTAGTGTGTGCAGGACACTATAGTTCATTTAAGTAAGTTAGGATAGCAAAATAAAGTAAACTGTGACATATTATACCCAAAATTTCGTCATACAGTGGACTACCATTAAAATTGATAAAAAATTTGGAACCAAAGATTATTCAGACACTTTGACCTGACCATATTTTGCTGAAGTGTTATCTGACATAATTAAGATTAATGTTTTCTGACACAGTCTAACTCTGAATCTTGTAATATTTTATTATCATTTTTTAAAACTATAGTGAATAAACTGTATTAATGTATGAAATGTTCAAGGTGTCTGAATAAATTGTCTTCATATATATAAAACAATAGAATATATATATATATGTATGTATGTATGTGTATATGTGTGTGTTTGTGTGTATATATACATATATATATATATATATATATATATATATATATATATATATATATATATATATATATTATATGTGTGTATATATATGTGTATATATACACACAAACACACACATATACACATACATACATATATATATATATATATATATATATATATATATTCTATTGTTTTAATTGATATTAAATGTTTCAATAGTAATATTTTAATGTTTTTAATATTATAAATAAAAACTATAACAATACATATTAACTCGTAATGAAAACAACGAATTGATGTCAATAGAAAGTCTTGACAGTGATAGAAAATGTAAGAAAAAAGTAAAAATATTTATAAAGTAAGCTACATAATGTTTTTATTTTTACATTTTAGAAATGCAAAAAGTTTCCTTTTAGCAGTAGCATTAGGGCTGGTTTTTAGCGATTAGCTTAATATAAAAACAATAGATGTCTGTGGTATGTCCTCATTTAGCTAGTTAGGTAAAAATAACCATGTATGAGTTTGTGATAATGCTATTCAAATTCAAATCATAATGAAAGTCAGTGCGCACACACTTTTATTCATTATATACACACACTAAACCTGTGTGTGAGAGTGTGTGTTTGTGTGGTCAACTGCCGGGAATTCAAATGCTGTCTGGCGCCACTTTAACACCCCACCCCACCCCCTCTCCTCCGTACCCCGTTCCCTTTCCTTCTCTTCTGAGGAATGCAAGATCATGTTCGCTCTCTCTCTCTCTCTCTCTCTCTCTGTCCTTCTCTTCATGTGTTTAAACCTGTTCAAGAGCTTACTGGAGTTTGTTTTGAACTTTGAACCAGTTTGTCACCGGCATTTACGGCACTCACTTTCTAATTCATCAGTTAGGGTGTGTATGTGTTTAGTCAAGGGATGGTCTGTGTATGTGTAACGTATTGGATATGATTAGGCGAGTGTGTGCATGTGCACCTGTGCACTAAGTACTGTTAATCATATGAACGCCTGGATGGAAGACAGGTTGAAAATGTTTTCAGAGCTGCGAGGAGAGGATGTCCTACCCTCACGTGCCGCCCGCTTGTTGTACAGTGTTTGGGTTGTGATATTCTGTTACACATTCATGGAAGGCTGACTGCATTTCAACCCAACACGCCTTCTGTATGACTATATTAAATGACATAACTGTGCAGATACAAGTTGCCATTTGGTCTGAATGTGAATGGTTCAGTGGGTTTTTTTAAATGTTTTTAAGCTGAAGTGTGTGATTTATGCATCACTACACCAAATAGTGAATAGCAAAAACGTTTTTTTTTTTTTTTTTTTTTTTATATTTAGGTATAGATAATATCATTAGCTCAGTATTAAACAATCTGTGTCAACATTTAGCTATACTTTGGGGTTAAAATTGTTGAAAAAGTTATCATTTGTTTTGAATCTGAAACATTCCAAAAGGTTCAGTGTTTTTTTGTTTAAGCTGAAGTGTGTAATTTGTGCTACACCAATCAGAATATCAAAAATAATAAAAGTTAATATTTAATTTTTATAAAAAATATATTTAAGTATAGAAAATATGATTAATTCAGTATAAAACAACAGATGTCAACATTTAAATATCATTTAGGGACAAAATTACTGAAAAAGTACAAGTTGTCATTGATTTTATCGCAAATCTTTTTCAGTATGTAATTTATGCATCACTAGACAAAACGGAATAGCAAAAACACTTTTATTAATATTTAATGTTCTTTTCTTTATTAAAAAATGTAGACAGAAAATATTCGAGATACACAGGTCGACTTGCCATAATTTTTTTATTTATTTTTTTTATTTTGGCCGATATCTATTCCGGAAACTGCATTACAATTGTTTCCCGAAATGTCATTTGTGTGGAAACGTTACAAAGTCTGTAAACAGGACGGGACACCCTGAAGACAGATGCAAAGAGTAGAACAGAGACGTGCCAGCAGAGAAAATATTTTAGTTCACTGTTCACAATGCCCGAAATATTGGAAGAAAAATATAAACCCCTAATCCAATTCAATATTTATATGAATGTATGTCTAAAGGGAAGTGACAGTCTTCAGAAAGTTTCAATGGCATTATCATTTTCCTCTTACCTCTTTATAATGCCTGTTTATAAGCACAGGGCTGATTTGTGTACATCGGTAACCGAGGAAATGCTAAATTGCTGCTGTTCCATAAGCACCACCTACTGTCGGAGAGTGAATTTGCGTTTTCATTCAGTCTGTCTGCTGTTTTTGTTTTGTGCAGGTGTGTCATATGTAGAATATTAATTTCACAAATCTAAAGTCAACAATTTTTGCTTTAAATTTTGAAATGACACAATCTAATTTAAACAACTGCTCATGCTACATGTTTGTATTATCTTTGTTTCTATCATGATTAAATTCAGTGTTTTCCTCTAATTTCAAATGCTACAGATATGTTTTGTTTAAAGGGTTAGTTCACCCAAAAATTTCATTTTTTTTTTTTTTTTAATTATGTCATTTATTACTCACCGTCATGTCGTTCCACACTCCGGAACACAAATTATTATTAAATTTGCGCACCAAAAAAAACATGCCGAATATCAAACTGCCAAAGTTACACCCCCCAGTGGTGAACCATTGAAATTTCGAAACACTTATGACATAACAAAGCCTCGTTTACTGAAATCATGGCTTTTTGGGAGTTTGATACTCCGAACCACTGATTCGAAACAAAAGATTTGTTAAGCTTCGAAGCTTCATGAAGCAGTGTTTTGAAATCGCCCATCACTAGATATTGTTGAATAAAGTTGTTAATTTGTATTCTGGCGCACAAAACGTATTCTCAACATTAAGGTTGCACCACTGTAGCCACATGAACTGTTTTAAATATGTCTTTAGTAGCTTTCTGGGCATTGAAAGTGTTAATTATCTTGCTGTCAATGGAGGCCTCACTGAGCCATCGAATTTTATCAAAAATATCTTAATTTGTGTTCTGGAGATGAACGAAGGTCTTACAGGTTTGGAACGACATGAGGGTGAGTAATTAATGATAGAATTTTAATTTTTGGGTGAACTAAGCCTAGAGCAAATACACATCAAATAAATTTGCTTAAACAAAGATAAAAACAAAAATCGACAACCGATATGCAATAAAAAAACGGAATCAGCAATGAAAAAACATGATCAATGCATGACTAGAAAATATCATTAACTGTAAATATTGTGATCTCATAAAACAATGGATGTCAAGAGAAAGTCCTTAAAACAAATGGATGCGTGTATGTGTCCGCTTTTAATTTAGCCATTCTTTACATCCATCCCTTTTTTGTGTGTTATTTATGTGCCACTACGCCAAATGAAATGGAGAGTATAATGACTCTTCCCAAACAGTTTTCTCAAACATTCCTTCATCTACCTGGTCTCAAACACAGATAGTCCCGCTCCCAGGTTCACGCTATTGCTTGAGTCATTGTTGTTGCGTTGGGCTGGACCGAATGCTCAAACTAAGAGCACCGCAGATTTGCAGTCTTTTCAGGGAAATATTTCGAGTATTTTAACATTGAAAAAATGACACTCTTCAGGTTTAAAGTGCCATTTGACATTCATTCCACACCTCTGACACTTCCACAGTCAGAAGAGATGATATTGGTGCTTGACATGTACTCTGTATGTGTGTGTGTTCAGATGAGTTTTGTGTTTCATAGTGAGCTATGAAAGAATAGTGTGTGTGTGTTTTGGTGCGACTGAAAACCTTTTAAACCATCGATTACACCTCCATCCCTCCACTCCTCTTACACACACACACATAACCTCTCTGTCACTAATCCATGCTGGAATACCCCAGTGGCATCTCATCTTCCATCACTCTCTCTTTCTCTGTCTTTTCCCTCCATCCCTCTCCTGTTTTTAGGCCGGGTGTCGGTTGCACACGCATGTAAGTATTTGAGTGACTTTTCGAGCCCGGTGGACTTTGTGCTGTGTCATCATCTCCAACTAAAGGCTGTAGCGTTCAGAAAACATAAATTCCCACATCTGGATGACACGGCCTCTCTGCGTAATGCAAGAAAACCAACCATTCAAGCTCTTAACGCCCTTCTGCTCTCTCTTTCAATGTATATACATGGACGCGTAATGTCTTGCGTTGTTGAATAATGCATATCCGACTGGTCTGAGAGCTGCTGTATTTAGTCGACTCTTGGCATCAAATGTTAATGGCATGTTTGCCCGTCACACACGCGTGTCTTTGCTGGAAAGAAGTCAGGCGTCCATTAGCTCTATTATTAGTCTGTTCATTCATTGTTATATTCGTTCGGTTTCTTTCTGTGGCCAGTGTTTCAAAACATCACACGTCCTTTTTTGCACTTTCAAATGCTTATTTCTGTGGCTTTGGGTGATATTCTGGGCTGTAGATGACATCAGCTTTAAGCTTCTTGTGTGTGTTTGTGATCTCTGGCCAAAGTGCTTGCCTCATAATTGTTTTAACTGTACCATATTTAGCCTCAGACATGGTTTGGCTGATTATGCAATGCTCACACACACACATGTGGGCCAGGTTTTAAGGGACGCGCTCGATTATTCCCTCTCTAAAGCAGTGTAAGGCAGTGCAGGGCAGCTCAGGGCTTGCCTGCATAACAGTGTGTGTTTGTTGTTTTAGGGGATTAGGGTTTATAACGGATCGGGGCAGAGACCGTGAGGCCCTCGGCACAGCAGCCACAGCGCGGCTTTTAGCTTTAGCTTTCAGTCTGTCACAGGAACGGCTGCCCTGCCTCACGCTGTTTTAGCACTTTGCAGCTGAAAGGTAGTGGCATGAAGCAAGTGTTTTGTATCTTTTCTGTTATGCTTCTTCTGCTCAAATTTAATAAGCAGAGACAGTTGTTCTGGTTCAACGTAGCAAGTAGAGGTGGAAGTTTGAGGTGGAACTGTTTGTGAAAAGACACATCTTAAGACGTAGATAATTATTATTTTAAAAGCCCTTATATAATGAGTTTTTTTATTTTATAAATATCTTTACATTTTTGGGGGGTTGCACCACATGATGTTACACTCTGAACTAATTTCAACTTGTCATAAAAAATATGATATTTTAAGACTTGTTGACCTTGCCATAATGACACAGTCATGGACAAAAAAATGTCATATATTATCAACATTTCACCAAAATTGCTTTACTGCTGTTCTGCGAAATAATACTGAAAGATTATGCCAAACCGTATTTGTGTTTTAGGATAATTTAATAGATAGATTTAATAGAAACTATTATCTATTTATGATACACTACCAAAAGTTTGGGGACAGTAAGTTATTTTTTAAAGTTTTTTTTTTTTTTTTTAAGGGTGCATTAAATTGCTGAAAAGATTTTACATTGTTACGAAAGATTTCTATTTCAAATAAATGCTGTTCTTTTGAACTTTCTGTTAATCAAAGAATCCTGAAAAAAATTCACGGTTTCCAAAAACGTATTAAGCAGCACAGCTGTTTTTAACGTTTATAAAAAGAGTTAATTAATAAAAAATGTTTCTTCAGCAAATCAGCATAGAGTGATTTCTGAAGGTCTTATCATAGGAATGAATTACATTTTAAAATATATGAAAATGGAGTTATTTTAATTATTTTTTAATTGTAATAATATTTCACAATATTACTGTTTTACTGTATTTTGACCAAATAAATGTAGTGAGCATAACAAACGTCTTTCAAAAACATTTAAGAAATCTTACAGACTCCAAACAGTAGTGTATAAACAAGGTCCACAATATATTTCAACAAATACTGTACGTGTAAATTATGATGTTTACTTTATTCTTGTCTATAAATAAGAATAAACATTACAGTTAATTTACACAATATGTACAGTGATCACAAAAAGTACCTACTGCACATGTATTAAATGGAACCTAAACATTTGTGATTTAGCTTTGTAGAAAATAGACACATCACCTGTAAATGTACAACATGTCTCTACCTTTGGCATTTAAGATAAGACCTGATAAAGTACTTTATTGATCACTTGTGGGAAGTTGTGAAAGAAGGAAATCTCCCCACTTGGGGAATCGAATCTATGTACTAAACTAATGAGGAAGATCTGAAAATGTTATTCTATGATTATTTCACAGACGACATAAAAACCAACTTGACCGAACAGCCATTTTGTGCTAATGTGTGGTGAGAGTTATTAGGTTTACCCTGGCCTGCTGCTCAGAGACTGTATGTTATTTCTGTGTTATCTCAGGGGCTCGTTTTGCAGCCTTGTGTTTGTGTTGCTGTGTGTGTGTAACAATTCATAAAGTGATTGTAAAGTCCTCTGTAGCACTTCGTTGAAGATGTCTGTGGTCTTTCAAGCATCTGTATGTTTGTAGTATTGGAGTGTGTGTGTGTGTGTGTGTGTGTGTGTGTGTGTGTGTGTGTGTGTGTGTGGATGACTCAGCAAGGTGTGTGTTCTGAGAAATGTGCACTTCCATTGTCTCTGCCACTGGTACTGTAACTCAATGCCAGCTGCCTCAGTGTGTGTGTGTGTGTGTGTGTGTGTGAAGCTGCATGGATAAAGCACTGTTAGGATAGATGTGTTTTGGATGGGATTCCCCTGGGTGGGGTACTGTCCTACTATTTTCCATCCCATACTGTGTGTGTGTTAATGACTGCCAAGTGTGTAGATGTTTCAATACTTAAACACTCATTGTGTAATATGTATATTGTTTATTCACTCATGTACATGGTTTAGTGACAATAAAGTGATTTGATTGGACAATTTAGCTTCTTATCTTTGCCCACTGGGCAGTTTGTGTGTGTATACTCATTTCCCCATTACATAATACTGTACACAAGTCCAGCAATAACTGAGTTGGAAATCTTTGTCTCTCTCTTGTTGTAGTGCTAACCTGGTCAGTAGGTTAGCAATGTGACTTAGTTTATTTGATAATGATGACACCCAAATGTATGTAAACTTTGTTTACTTAGTTGCAATAAAGTAGTCCCGTTTTTGTGACCTAATCTTTGACCTCACCATTGTAAACACTGATACACTACAGACCTAATGGTAGCATTAAGAGCCACAAATAAATTCACGTTGCAGTTGATTTGCTTTAAAAACACACACTGTTTGGTTAAGGGTCATTGAATTTGTCAAAAGTGAGTGTTACGTGTGTTTCAAGTGGAATCATGTTTAACGAGGCTGATGCTGTTATTATAAGAGTGAGTCCTTATGATGATGATGATGATTATGACGATGATGATGGTTGTTTTGATCATCTACTACATCCCAGTAGCTGATGCTTGTTGCTGTGGTGAGACACAGTGTGTGTTTGAGAGGAGTGAGTGAGCGTGGTTACATCATCAGTGTCTTGCATAATGTAGCAGCCTTTACTTGCTCTAGCTGAGGAGGGTAATCTGTCCCTGGAGGCAGAGAGACAGAGACCGAGTGAGAGACAGGGGGACTGGGACAGAGAGAGAGAGAGAGAGAGAGAGACAAACCAGAGGAGAGATGGAGGACCAGGACAGAGAAAGAAATTCTTTATTGCTATCTTTTATTTTGTTTTGGCATTGTATTATTATTGCTTGTACTTTATTATAATTTTATGTATTTATTTATTTTATAATTACAATGATGATTATTTTGTCACTGCTTTTGTTGTGTGAATTAATGCTTTGCGATATCACCAGCAAAGTCCTTTGATATTAAAGGATTAGTTCACTTTCAAATGAAAATTACCCCAAGATTTACTCACCCTCAAGCCATCCTATGTGTATATAACTTTCTATTTTATGATGAACACAACCGGAGTTATATTAATAAATATCCTGATGCATCCAAGCTTTATATTGGCAGTGAACGGGAAACGACTAGTATGAAGCTGAAGAAAGTGCATCCATCCATCATAAACGAGTACTCCACATGGCTCCGGGGGGTTAATAAAGGCCTTCTGAAGCAAAGCCATGCATTTGTGTAAGAAAAATATCCATATTTAACAAGCTATAAAGTAAAGCTTCCGCCAGACCGGTGCTTTTTTTGTAAATTGAATATGGAAGGCGTATGACGTAGCGTAAGCATTTTGAACTGCGAGAGTTTTAAACTTTCTTTGTAAGTTGAATACGGAAGGCGGTCTGGTGGAAGCTAGATATTTTACTTCATAACTTGTTAAATATGGATATTTTTCTTAGGGTGCGTTCACACTTGTAGTTCGGTTCGTTTGGTTCATTTGGTCCGGACCAAAAAAGAAAAAAACACATTTAGTCCTGGTCCGATTAGCGTTCAGATTGGCAATTTTATCACCGAACCAAAAGATACCGAACCTTAAGGCATAGGGATACATTCACAACCTGACGGATTTTATGACGTATTTCCTATTTTGAGACGGAACTTACCGAACATCCAAAACAGTGCTGTGTGCTGAGGTAAATGCGCTCGTTGTGTGTGCGTAGCCTGCATGTGATGGTATTTTGGCCAACTGGGAACTCGTGAAGAGCTTATAAAATGTGTAAAGTAGTCAGAACAGCGGCGGGAATCCATCCGTCACACACACAAACTGCTGCGTGGAAACGCGCGTCTGATGCCTGTCATGGGCAAACTCGCGACTATGACAAGAAAAACCGACATGCGTGAGGATTCTTTCCTTTTTAGGGTCTCGTCTTCCCGTTTTTTGTTTGTTTGCATGTCTTTGGTCCGTGTTGCGTTCATATATCATTCGAACCGCACCAGAGTTCGTTTGGAAGCGGACCGAGACCCATCTTTTCAGCGGTCTCGGTCCGCTTGTTTGGTGCGCACCAGGGTTCGGATGGCAGCGTTCACATATGTTCAAATGAACCGCACTTACCGAGCAATCACACCAGGGTTCGTTTTAATCGAACCAAACATGACAAGTGTGAACGCACCCTTACACAAACGCATTGCTTCACTTGGAGTACATTTTGCGTTGGATGGATGCACTTTCTTGAGCTTCATACTTGTTGTTTCCCGTTCACTGCCATTATAAAGCTTGGATGCATCAGGATATAACTCCGATTGTGTTCGTCAGAAAGAATAAAGTCATATACACCTAGAATGGCTTGAGGGTGTGTAAACCTTGGGGTCAATTTCATTTTAAAGTGAACTAATCCTTTAAGATACAGTGAAACTGGGACGGAGGAAGAGAGATATGGGACAGAGAGAGACAAACAGGTGATAGAGAGAGTGACACAGAGGTAGATGATTGGAGATAGAGAGACGGGGGTAGAGAGACAGATAGTGATCGAGAGCAAAAGACAAACAACAGGATGAGAGGAAGATGGATGGCTGTGGTGAGATCTGGACCCAAAACACTCTGCCCTGATAATACAATCATTCCAGCAATTAATGAGATCTCTCCCTGCTGTGTGCATGCTCGTGTGTGTTTCTCCATCCATGGGCATTACAGATCCACACACACACACACACACACACACACTCACTCAGCAGAAGATAAACACTGAATATCTAGACACACTGAACTAATACAGTGTGATCAGACACACAAACACACACACACATGGCGGTGGCTGTAATCCAGGTCTCCTGTGGTGTGAGTGAGGTGAGTGTTATGTAATGACGAGCAGCAGGACTTTAATCAGCTTGAGCAGATCCATTTAAGCATCTCTCAGATACGGAGCACAGCCATCCTGCTGCTCACCATCACACCACCATCACATAGAAACACGTCTGTCTGTGTGTATGTGTGTATGAAGGTGACAGGCGGTATCTCTGCATGTCTCCCAGCCGTGTGCATGTTTACCATTGGACACACACACACACATGCATGCACGCTGTGTCCTGTCCTCTGTCCCCTCGCTCCCACAAACACACACACACACAGGGTCCAAAATGAACGCTCGGAAGTGCCAAATGCGAGTAAAATTTGGCTTGGGTAAGTAAATAAAGTTACTTGCCAGTTAAATTGAACTAAAAAAATCTGTGGTTTATGTTGAGTTGTAAGAATTACAATCTGACCCACACTCTGACGTAAGTCATGCGAATGAAAGACTATATGTCCACTATTTCAAATGTCACAGCTCATGTCACTAAGCAGAGATGCTTAATTTATTTACTTATCATCGAATTATTAATATATATATAAAAATATATCATTTATAATAATAATAATGCTAAATGGCTAGTAAATTTTATTAGTTCACCCACCCACTATTGACAGAGGCAACAAGGCCATTTTGGACCCTGAGCGCACACATACACACACACACTTCCATACCTCTTATAGAAGTTTCTCACCAACTCCAAGTGTTACAACTGTGTAACTTGGATAGAAACACTCATATCCCTGTCTCGCTCGCTCGCTCAGATTGTTCGCAGATGTGTGACGGGCGTTTTTCCCCCCACTATCTAAAATTAGAGAGGTAGAAGAATAGCAGGAAGAGAGGGAGAGCAGGACTGATGGAGGTGAAGGAAGGAGGGGTGAGGAATGGGGTGATGGAGATAAAGAAGAGGGAGTATTTTTGGCCGGTTACACGTCACACAGACGCAAGTCAGACTGCCGTACACAAACAAAGATGAGGAAGGTGATAAAAGCGCTGTGCTCTGATGGGCGGGGGGCATCGTTTGTGTGTACACTCGTACAGAGGTGTTGACGATGTCAGTTAACCATTTCAGTGACCACTGTAACAAGACACCATGTTTGTTTATTAAAAAGTGTGATTTGAATGCCTAAATACCTTTTTAGGGCCACTGTATGTACAGCATATCATACTCTAGTCTACTACATGTATATTTTATTGGAGTTGTGATTGTAAACACTCTTTTTATTTAATCACATTCAAGTCAGACAGAACTGAACACATCTTTCTATTAAGCTGTCCTCACAGCCTGCACGAAGAAAAACAAACATACAGTGTGACCAGTGTAGTTAAATTCACAACAAATGACTCTTATGAGCCTGTAATTTTAGGCAGTCTTTCACAATGACTCCCAAACTCATCTGTTATTGGTTTGAGTCAGACTGACGAATCTTTCACTGAATGAACTCACTGAATCGTTTAAGAGATTACTGAATCAACATCTGACTCAGTTACTTATCTTTGCTTGCTGTGATGTCTGTTTCGCTGCATTCACACGGGGCGTTGGCGTAACGCTTCTCATTTACTTTGAATGGGTGACGTCATGCGTTGCCGAACTGAATTGTGGGTTCCGTCGTGTTCACTCACGTTGCTCGCGGCAGAATTTGAAGATTTCTCGACTTTTGCAAGCGTCAGCCAATCAGATCGCCTTATGCAAATACCTAAAGCAGTTGCTAGCCAATTGCGTTCATGCAACACTGGAAAGTAATGTGATTGGCTGTTGAGCTATGACAGTTGCGTCAGCTCAAGCTTCAGACACGCCCTCCGTCAAGCGTAAATTAAGCAAGTTTTATGTCTCTAAAGTTCACGAAACTTTTTTGTAATGAATATTTAATTAAAAACATTAAACTTGGCATGAAATGAAAATAGAGTATCTCAGGGATGACGTGTTTTTGTAGGCCAATCCGGAAGTTAGCGGCGCACGGGTTCCCTCGATTGAAAGCCTATGCATTTTTTCTCATAGACTTTTGGAAAATCACAAAAAATAAGCTCTGTGTTTAACAAAGGGTTACAACACTTATACGTTTTGTCTGTCAAGATAATCCTTACAAGTTAACACAACATTTATACATTTTGAAGCCTAAATAAAGTCGTCAGATATAAAAAGCTAACAGTAGGCTATAAACGGACTACAGCACACCATGGTCGCGGATCAACTTCATCACCACCAAGCTTCCTCAAACTTTATTTAGAAAACAACTTTATTTAAAAACATGCTCGCTGATTATGATCTGCGCTGTTATTAATACTTATCCACTTTTTCATGAGAAATGCTTTCCAAATGTCCCGTTTGTCATGATGACATCTAAAGTCCCCGCCAAAGGAAGTAGTCCCTTTTAGCAACTTGTTCGCAACCGCCGTTTTTAAGACACAGTAAAGGTTTAAAAAAATCACAAGCGGGTTATAACTGGTGTGTTTTATGTCATTGATAAAAACGTTAAAATATTTAGAGGCTTTGTTAACCACAGACCTCATTTCAGGCGATTTGGCAAAAACCCATTCAAAAAACCCATTGACTTCAAGGCGATTAAACCGGAAGTCCTAAAATACAAAACCACGTCATCCCTGTGGTACTCTATTCACCCTATCTATTATCAATCTATATTATCTATTTCTCTTATGGTGAATAATTCATTCATGCATGTTTATTTTTTTAACCTAATATTTATTAATTAAACTATCAATTTGATCTTCTGATGAATTGACAAACTTTTCTTTGGTGACGTATGCCGGACTTCTCAAATTTTTTAGCAAACTTAAAGGGTTAGTTCACCCAAAAATGAAAATTATCCTATGGTTTACTCACCCTCAAGCCGTCCTAGGTGTATATGACTATCTTCTTTCAGATGAACACAATCAGAGATATATTTAAAAATATCCTGGCTCTCCAAAGATTTATAATGGTAGTGAATGGGGGGCGTGTTTTGAAGCCTAAAATAAATGCATTCATCCATCAAAAAAAAAATCCATACGGCTCCAGGGAGATAGTAAAGGCCCTCTGAAATGAAGTGATGGGTTTCTGTAAAAAAAAAAATAAAAAAAAAAAAAAATAAATCCATATTTAAAACTTTATAATGGATGGATGCATTTATTTTTGGATTCAAAACAGGCCCCCCATTCACTACCATTATAAATCTTTGGAGAGCAAGGATATTTTTGAATGTATCTCAGATTGTGTTCGTCTGAAAGAAGATAGTCATATACACCTAGGATGGCTTGAGGGTGAGTCAATTTTCATTTTTGGGTGAACTATCCCTTTAAACCCAACTTAACTGCAAGCTCCCTACATTTTTTCGATAATCCCTTTCACTCAGATGTCACAATATGGAAGAAAATATCTGTTGCTACTTCTGTTACTTTGCTACTTGAATATTAGAATGTTTTATATTTCATCATATATTTGCCCTCAGTTCCACTAGCCAAGCACAGTGATTTTGTAATTAATATGTGATAAAAGTCTGTTAGAGAGAAAGAGGTTTTATTGTGATTGATGGATTTTATTATCTCTTCTTTATGTTTTGGATTTATATTTATTTCCTCTCCTTCCTCCACACAGTTAAAGAGGAAGTTTGTGGTAGGACCGCACCGTTTAGATCAGGTGTGCTTATGAAGGATGTGTCTGTGAATCAGGTTTGCTCTGTCAGTATTGTAATCCAGTTAGGAATGCATAAGAGTGTGTTCATCTGGTTACATTTAGGAGAGCGGTGTTTCCCTTTACCCCACCTGCTACATTTGAACAAGAACTTTGACTTTATACCAAAGTCAAAACTAAACAAGAATAGAGAGTTTTGTGCGTTTCTGCTCACAAATATATTGAATCATGTCCAACTTATGAGAACATTTGTTGTGGTCTTCACTCACAAATCGACCAAATCCAATCTAATGATGTGGATTGGTTTTTTATGTTTAGGTTTAGAGTTGAGTAAATATCAGTGTGAAAAACATTGCGGCTAAGAGTTTTCACTACTATAGTGTAGCATGTGTGTGTGTGTGTGTAGACTCTGAGAAGTCTGCTTACTTCCCAGCAAGCTAGAAGTGCTGGAGTGCACGAGAAAACTAACAAATACCTGTTGCTGGCTCTCTCTCCGTTTCTTTCATCTCTGCTCCTGGGCCTCTCTTATTTCTCTCATTCTCCTTTCTGGCTCCTACCTTTTCTATTTGAGACTCACGCTCTGGTGAAAGGATTAATTGTCGTTTATGTTTTATTTCTTGTTCTCTTCATTTCTAGGGGTTTATTTTTAGGCCTGAAGTGTCTGGTTGCTAGGAGACGGTGTCCAAGAGAGAGAGGGAGGGAGAGGATGGAGAAAGCAAGGGAATGGAGGAGAGAGATTGTTTGCGTTGTGAAGGCTGAATTACAAACACGCTCACGCACTGAGTCAGCGCTGACGCACGCTCGCACACACACCGACACACACTGTGCCTGTTGCTTGTTTTTCTTTATTATCTTTATCACTCCATGCTGCGAAATGTTTGTGTGTCAGTCGGCGTGACTTTCGTTGAAAGTTTGCCACTCTCATCAGATCTGATTTAAATGAGAGGAAAGTGACAAATGTTTTAGTACAGATGCTTTGAGTCAAAATCTGTCACGCACACGCGTGCACGCACATATACAGGAAGCAGAGATGTTGTTGTGGTGCAGAACAGTTGCTAACTTCCTGTACCGCAATGGTGACACATTCCAGGAAACACCCAGTCACAAGTACATGTACGCACACATACACATGTACACAAACACACTTTACTGTAACTCTCTAGTGCGTTTAACCCTACTACTCCTGCAGTACAGGCGTTCAGCCACAGCGCTGAAATGCATAGGGCTGATATAACCTGTCAATGACACATCAGACGATTGCGTCACTGGCTGATATTTCTTACCTTTGACGTGATTGCATTGTTTGACACAATCGGGGTAGATCAGAAGTGATCTTGTCAAAAGGGGTTCCCCAGGGGCGGGTAATAGGTCCTCTAAAAATCTTACACAAACATTCACACACTCTGAGCAGTAATGTGTTAAGGTGGGAGGGCTGAACTTTCATTTTCTCACCTGCATGTCGGAACATTAACACTAACTGGGGAGAGGCTGTGTATGTGTGTGACTATATTTGCGAGGGTCAAATGTTGTCCTCGCAAATGTATTAAAAACATGCCGAGAACTGACTTGTGAGGATCTTTTAAGTGGTCCTCACTATTTGAAAGATTCACAAATCATGTTTAGAGCTTTACATCTAATAATGTCAATTTGTCAATTTGGTTTGTGTGAGAGTTAAATGGATAATTCACCCAAAAATACAAGTTTGGAATGAGTTCACCCCTAAATCCAAACTATCTTAGCATGAAAACTATTAAGTCTACAAGGGGTCTTCTCTAATATAGCTTCAAAAGTGTGTGTGAGTGAGCGAGCGAGTGAAAAAAAAGAGAGTGGAAATAGCATGTAAGTGTTTGACTGCAGGAGTGTGAGAAGTTTGAGATGGTAATTTAAATGAGAGAGAGAGTGATAGGGGACGAGTGGCTCTTATCTAGGGATTGAGTGAATAAGTGATGTTCACAGAGAGAGATTGAGAGGAGAAATAGAACGGTAATGATCGGAGGATAAGAAGACTCTGAGCTCTGGATGCGGGACGCTCCACCTCTCGTCTATGTATCAATATTTTGCACATTCTCAACACTCACAACATGTAAAGTGTGTATATGTGAAGAAAGACAAAAAAGAGTTCTGTCATCATTTACTCACCTTCACATCTTTCCAAACCTGTATGACTTTATTGAACTTTTGAAGAATATTTAAGTGTGTGTCAGGTTCAGTTATGAAAACAAATGACATTTGGTGTTGTGTAAAAACCTTGTGTGAAACTGGAAATGTGCATACACAAATTAGGTTTCAGCGCTATGGCAGAGTGAAAGATTTTCAGTGAATGATGGTTTACAGTTTGTGAATGGTTACATCACTTGGCTGATATCTCTTATCTTCTGCATCTTTGAGTTGTTTGACAGTTGCAAAAAGGGGTTAACCTGGGGCAAACACTGAGTCTGCTGAAATTATACACAAACTCTAACTCCGCTAGAGATGCTCAGTTCAGACATTTCTGGTGCTTTTTTTTTTTTTTTTTGGCCATTTTCTGTTGAGCTTGGCAGTGCCCAATCACAGTATTTTTCAGTGTATGGAAACAAGTGGCTTGGAGATTCTTCCACACGTTGTCTTTTATGTTATATGTAAGAAAGTAAGTTGTCCAGGTTTGGAACGAGGCACGGCTGTAACCACCATAGACACTGAGGGGGACGATAATTTGAAATGGCCAAATTGACCCCCAATATTTGACATTACTGATGCTCCATTAAACACCACTATGTTTGTTATTAGGATGACAAAAAGTTTTAAAGGTTATGTTTTAAACAGGTCTGCCTCAGCGGTCTAACAGCACTCGTCAATGTCAAAATAACTGAGATGGCCAATCAAAGCGATGAATGCGGGCCTTACTGTTCACAGAAGTGTGAATTTCAGTGCAACGCTTTCGTTTTAACAGTGAAAGTGTGTGTGGTAAGATGTAAGTAGCTAAACATTCAATATTTGACAGCTGTTTTACAATAGAAAAGGTTCTATGACTGACAGAGGGCTAATATCCAGTGATGCAAATTACTCAACTTTATGAAATTTTGCCGTTTTTAATTGAAAATATGGTATCATATACATGATTCTTGTAATTCATAACTGAATGTGAATGTGAGACAAGAAAAGTTTAGCATTTTTGCAAGTAGTTTTACTGTTCTTATTTATTTTTCCCTTATATCCCTTTTAATCCTTTAATTTTTTAAAGGTCCCGTTCTTCGTGATCCCATGTTTCAAACTTTAGTTAGTGTGTAATGTTGTTGTTAGAGTATAAATAAAATCTGTAAAATTTTAAAGCTCAAAGTTCAATGCCAAGCGAGATATTTTATTTAACAGAAGTCGCCTACATCGAACGGCCAGTTTGGACTACATCCCTCTACTTCCTTCTTTAATGACGTCACTAAAACAGTTTTTTGACTAACCTCCGCCCACAGGAATACACAAGAGTTGCGTTTGTAGAGTGTGTTTGTCGCCATGTCGTCGAAACGCTGTTATTTTCATCCCGCAGTCCAATCACCGGGTCTGATTCCGGCTCAAATTGACAGGATAAAATTAAAGACATGTTTACAATAACACTGAGCGCGTGCATCTCCACGTTATGGTAAGAGGCGTGACCTTTCCGGGCACGGTGCGCTCAGAGCTGTCGAATCACAACACAGGAACCGCTGGCACAATCAGAACTCGTTACGTATTTCTGAAGGAGGGACTTCATAGAACAAGGAAGTCATCAGCCCGTTTTTATGACAGTGGAAACAGCGGTATACAGATAAGTAAATTATGTGAAAAATACTGTTTTTTTACACGCGAAATATGAACACATGTTATATTGCACACTATAAACACAATCAAAGCTTCAAAAAACCACGAAAAACGGGACCTTTAAATTGTCATCGCAAAAAAATAAAAACAACAACAACTTTGGTCCACCCCCCCAATGTTCAAGACATGGTTACGTCCTTGACATGAGGATAAATTAATTATGACAGATTTTTTTTGTGGCGGGCTAATTGTTTTTTCACACACAGTGAGTCCAGGTGTTTTTTGCGTCAGGAATTTAGAGAGAAATTATGCAAACATTTGCTATTTTAATTGCATACTTCTCCACCCTTTTTCTCTCTCTCTCTCTTTGGTTCTTTGAAAGAGCTGTAATGTGGTTGGAGAAGTACTGGAGTGTGAAGAAAGAAATTTACACTGAGAAAGTTAAAGTGTGAAACCCCTTAACTTCGCATTTCATCCTTTCATTTGCTATCTCTTTCTGTCCTCACCTCTCCATCTCTTTCTCTCTCTCTCTCTCTTTCTCTCTCTCTAAAACAATAACCTCAGTGTTTGTGTCTATTTTTGGAGCTTCAAGGCCACCACTAACCCCCTGGTCTTATTTCTAAGTTCCTCAAGGCACATAATGAATCAGCTCTTATGTCTGTGTGAGTGTTTACAGTGGAGAGTTACATTCTACCCTCTTCATATGCATGTTCACACTCATTCATTGGTTGTAATACATGCTCTCTATTTCTCTAATAAATCTAATGTGGCACTACTTTCACTTTTTTCTTGCATATATGACATAATTTCATTATGTGTTGTAGCCACAAAAACCTCTTTTCTACCAACAGGTTGCCAGTGCTGCTTTTGGACGTTTTGGTATCCGATTTTGTCACACTGCAATGTCAAAATGCGTTTCAGTCTAAACGTAACGGTTATTTTCAGGGATGTTTTGTGGTCCAGTCGCAATGTAATGCAGGCTTTGCGAAAAGCATGTGGAAGTTAGAAACTGTATTTACAGCAAACTCACAAGCCGTTGCTTGAGAACTAGAGCACGGCTCATTTCACATGTGAAGGGAGCATTTCAGATGCAGAAGCAAAGCAGGTTATGAGGCTGAGAGAGAAACTAAAAAAATGAAATATTTCTCTTTGTGGCACAAAAAACATTAGTAACTAAAAATCATGTGAATTTTGAAAACAAAAGTAGTGGTATGAATCATAAACAAGCACTGATGTTTGTGAGCAGGTTATGTCGATTTAAAAAAAAAAAAAAAAAAAGTTTCAGTAGGGAATAAGACACTCAGTTAGTGCGTGTGTGTGTTTGAAGAGATTGGTCTCAACATGCTCATCCACACTCACAGATTTACTTTGTGGCCTTAAAACATGCACTTTGAATGCTGACTTTGTGCTAAATTCAGCCCTAACACTCACCTGTTAGTGTTAAACCACTGATGTTCTCTCTCTTTTCTCTTCACACTCAGTTATTTTCTGTCAGTTTACATACACACACACACACACTTGCTCACAGTCTCAGCAGACGTGTGAAAATGACCAGGGAACAGTCACAGGTCCAGTGTACATTACATGAAGATCTACTGCCACTGAAATCACAGGGAATTAACTTCTTTTTTTTTCGAGTCCTGCTCATCCTGTTAAGTCCTGTTGGAAACGGAATAAAAGGCTTCAGGAGTTTTGGAGAGCGGCATAGAATGATATCCTTCGAAAACGTAATGAATTTGATTTATCTATCAATCCTTTTTCCAAACTCGATTTTTTTTGGCAGCTCCCATCTGAGAAGAGAAGAGACAGAGGAAGAGCTGTCTTTGTTGTGCTTTTTTTTCCCCCAGCCAACAGCTGAATCCCTCCTCTGTGCTGCCTGACAGAAACTCCTTCAGAACTTTTTGATAAGTTATTTTCAGTCTCTCTCCCTCTCTCTGTCTCTCTCATCCCCTCACTCTCTCAATTTCAATTTCAAAGTGCTTTATTGGCATGGAGTTTTGCTTAAGCATCAATACACACACATGATTGTGAAAAAATACAAGGATGTAATGTTAATAAAATAAAAAGAATGTACACTAATGTTGAAAAATTTGGGGCGAGAAAGTTTTTTTTTTTAATGATTTTGAAAGAAATCTCTCACCGAGGTTGTATTTATTAGATAAAAAATACAGTAAAAACAGAAATATTGTAAAAAACAAACAAACAAACAAAAAAATATAATTTGAAATAACTTATTTTAATATAAATAGAAAAAACAAAACTTTTCAAAACTAATTTACTCAAGAAACATTTTTTATTATTATCAATGTTGAAAACAGTTGTGCTGCCTAATATTTTTTGTGGAAAGTTCAAAAGAAACGCATTTATTTGAAATCTTTTGTAACATATATGTGTTAAACTTAAAGGGTTAGTTCACCCAAAAATGAAAATTCTGTCATTAATTACGCACCCTCATGTCGTTCTACACCCGTAAGACCTTTGTTCATCTTTGGAACACAAAATAAGATATTTTTGATGAAATCTGATGGCTACTAAAGACGTATTTAAAACAGTTCATGTGAGTACGAGGTCTTGAAATGTATTACAAAGTGTGAAAGTGTGTCAATCTCTCTTTCTGTCTGCCTCTTTCCATGTGAACACGCCACTGCGCAGAGCAGAACGGTAGTTTCCTCGGATGCTCTGAATTCTTCACATACTTCCTATGTAAAGACTAAAGTGCAGGAGTGCCTGCGAAATTTACATTCTTGAGTGCAATCGATGCCTCAGAGAGAGAGAGAGAGAGAGAGAGAGAGAGAGAGAGGCAGGCAATTTGACCTGAGTGACAACAGACTACTAGAAGAGCTATGATCTCATCCCTCTCTCTTTCTCTCACACCATCCCCCTTTCTCTCTCTCTATTGTTTCCCTCTCTCCCACTCCCTCCTCAGGCCCCCTCTTTTCTTTTCCTTCTTGTCATCTCCTCTCTTTCTCTTCTGTTTCTTGTCTTGTCTCTCCTCTCTTTGTCATCTCGCTCTGTTCACGTTCTTCTTTCTAAGTTTTCTTCTCTCTTTTTAACTTTTAACACTCGGGCATCCCAGGACAGAGAGAATATCTCCCAACAAAACACACTAAGGCAGTCAGGTTGTTGCATTATTGATGCGGTGTGTGTGTGTGTGTGTTTGTGGGTCTGTCTTCTCTCCTCTGTAATGGGGATCTAGTGTCTCCCCTTTGGGGGTGGGGGGGGGGGGGTGATGTTAAAGAGAGGGAGAGAAGAGGGCATATGGGTGGGGGTGAAGGTCACAAAGGTTAAGTAGGGTGGGGGGGATGAGGTCATACACTCCCACACAACACAGCATGTTATTAAGACACTCGCACAACTCCTCACGACACACAACTCATTACACACATGGATTTCACATTGATTCACATTCAAAAACTCAGCAAGAAATTGTTGTTTATGTGCAGCTGCCAAAGCAATACAAATGACATAACTTTTTTTTTTTCTAGATTTTGGGATGATTTTTACATTAATTGGGCCCTATGAAAGAATGGATTATGTGTTAATGGCTAAATTGAATTTTAGTAATAAAAAAAGCATGTGTATTTAATTGAAATCATGATACAGTTTAACATCATGTTTTTAATTAAGTTTTTAGGGCCCAATGAAATCCGTATGAAATGTTTTACATTTTCTGGATTTATGATTTATTACAAATTTATATGAAATGGTGAAATGCTTGTGAAGTGAATCACTGGAGATGAAGTTCATATGTTTATGTCCTCATATTGAGACACTGAAAACACCATGAGTGTCAGATGTGCTCAAGTATGTATCGTAATAACCTAGTATAAGAGGCTTTTGTTCTGGGAAAATGAAAACGACCTTAAACTTTGTTGTTGTCAATCAGTGCGAGACTTATTTTCTGTGGATGTGCACAATCAAGAAATATGTGAAGATTTTGTTCCCTTTAAATCTGGAGTTTTTGACACTAACTTCGTTGGTCTCTTTCAATAAGATGTTATTGTAAAATAAAGCTTATTCAGCCTTTTCGTCCTTGGCTGTTACATTTATGTGGAGGTCCCTGCGTAAGCTTGCACTGTGTAAATGTACCTTTTTGTGGTATATATAAAACTGTAGATGCGTCATCTGTGCCATATTTCCAGGTCACACACACATATATATATATATATATATATATATATATATATAGCATTAAATACTTCAAAAATATTTTTAAAAATCTTACTGACTGCACACTTGAATGGTTATGTACTGTGTGTGTTTGTATGTATAGGTATAGGAGATATGATGTGGGTGTGAAACATGGGCCATTATAGAGCACTGATGCTGAAACCTTCTGTAATTGTCTGTAACATGATTAATAACACACACACAGAGTGCCTGAAGAGGTTTCATCCTAAAACATGAGCTCACTGTCGTTAGCGTTTTTCTGCATATGTAACTGCCGCCCACCCTGAGACACACACACACACAGATCAGTCGACTCGCAGATTCATTCAGATCACATATGAATCAGTTGAGTTGAATTATATGAGTGATTTTATGTGTAGATCTGAATGTGAATCAACAGTGATGTTTGTATGCGTGTTGAGAGAGAGAGCAGTAACTGTATCTGTGCCTGCTGGTGAGTGAGTGTGTGACTCATGGTGTCTCCTCTTCATTGTTCATCAGGGAGTTTGACAGACATATTGAATTTAGCTCAAACTTCTTAGTAAGGATCCTTTTCATGTGTGTGCATGTGTGTGTGAGAGAGTGAGAGAGAGAGAGAGAGAGAGAATGTGAGCTGTGAAACCAGATCCCTGTCTGCAGTTCCTGAAGTCAGACTTTGCTCTAGTGCATGGTACATTTGACCTCTTAAAGGAGCAATCAGATGTACCCTCTAGGAGTGTGTGTGTGATGTTTTGAGAGCCAGTAGAGGTTATAGTATGTCCTGTGTTCAACAAATGTATTTCTGTTCTGAAGGTAAAAAGATAAAAATCAGTCCAGGTGTAAAAACACGTTTATTTCTCAACTGGATTTCACTGGATTCCTGTCTTGTAGAAAGAAAAAAAAAAATCTGGTTGTTGGCAGGTAGAAACAGGAAAAACCACCGCTTGAGTGTTTAATTTAGATCTGTTGAGTCACCGAGAGGAAATGATTTGTCCGTTTCTACGAATCAGTAAATTGTCGGAAGTTGTTGAGTAAAGTGCTTTGGATAATTTTTAATAAATACAAACTGATTGTAGATTTAAAAGTTTCTATAGTCTAATCTAAACAGTTAGTAGTCCAAACAGTAGAACACAGCACTAGAAATACCAAGATTGTGGGTTTGATTTTCAGGGACAGCATGAAAATGCTGTGTATTAAATATTATTCAAGTCGCTTTGGATGAAAAATTATCCTAAATGCCTTAAATGCTAAACTCAATGTTGCTCCCTTAGAGCTAATTCAGTTTTAATGATGAGCAAAGCACAATGCAAAACCGCCTGTGTGTGTGTGTGTGTGTGACAATTTTGCTACATCTGACAAAAACAAGGATAGTAATACCAGTAATTTTTTACCTTGTTGGAACTTTTTTTTCTTTTTGGTCCACATGAGGAAAAGCACTTATAAATCATATTAAATGAAGCTTTTTGAAAATGTAAAAATGTAGAAAGTTTTCTGTGCTGGATAAGTTTAGGGGTAGGGAATAGAAAATACAGTTTGTACAGTATAAAAACCATAATGTCTACGGAAAGTCCCGATAAAACATGGAAACGTGTGTGTGTGCGCGCGTATGTGAAGGGCTTCTGTGTGTGAAACTGAGTGTAGAGTAAAGAGGATCAGCTGTGGAGGAACCACTGTGAGCCGTTACCCTATCTGACCTTTACCAGCCTCAACTTAAACCAACCCTGCCTGACCACACTTCACCCGTCCTCACCCTCAGTGACTAGACACCCTACATCCTTTCTGCGGCCCTTTCAAATCATTTCTTTTTTCTAAAAAATGCAAATAGCTTTCACACATCAGATTGTGTGTTAGATAGAGAGTGAGGTTGCTAGTGACTCTAAAATTTACCTCAAAGTGATTGATGATAAGAGTCGTGATGACATAGAGCTTTTGGTAGATTTACATTTATGCATTTAGCCGACGTTTTTTTAACAGACTTGTATTGCATTCGAAATATACATTTTTTTTTTTCAGTTCATTAATTCCTTGGGAATCAAATGCATTTTTTGTCATTAAAAACAATATGACTGGTATTTTGAATATAAACTGTATTACTGGCTTGTTAAAAATAAAATAAATAAACTAGATTCAATCTAGACTTTTACATGCCGAATTAAAATCATACATTCAATATTTTAACGTTAAGTAGAACTAATATCAGCTTCCAATATTGATAAATGGTCATTTCCAGTAACCTCAAGAAAAAAAAAATGAAAGAAAAAAAAAAAAATGAAAATAAAATGTATAATTAATGATTACATTTATAAGTAGGGCTGCAACGATTAATCGCGATTAATCGTTTGCAAAATAAAAGTCTGTGTTTACGTAATATATATGTGTGTGATCTGTGTATAATAATTATGTATATATAAATACACACACATTCATGTATATATTTAAGAAAAATGTTATATTTATATATAAACTATTTATGTTTATATGTAATATAAAATATATATAAATATATATATTTATAATACATGCATATATTTCTGAACTTTATACCTGTATGTGTGTGTATTTATATATACATAATTATTATACACAGAACACACACATATATATTATGTAAACACAGACTTTTATTTTGCAAACGATTAATCGCGATTAATCGTTGCAGCCCTATTTATAAGGTATATATATATCAGTGGATTTTTAATTGTGCATGCTAATTTCCCCAGTTTTTACATTTAGATTATCTTTGTCATCATCTACATTCACTTAATGTTTCTTCAAAAAACAAAACAAACAAAAAACTAATTTAATAGCTATTAAATGTAATCTTTAGCAAATCTCAAAATACCCATTTTTCATACAGAGCATACAGATGCTGTGATACTTAAAATCACAGTTGATTTTGATTTTTAGTGTTTTATTTTTAATTAATTTAGACATAAATATTGTATAAAATTTCGAAATCAGGCATTTATTGGTATTGGCCAGAAGTTTAATACCATTGTTTTATTTTTTGGGCTTTTTGCCTTCATTTTATGGGAAAATAGAGTGCAAACAGAAGTGAGGAGGGAACAGGATATGGATATGACCCAGGTCGGACTTTGATATGGTGGTATACATGCTATGTAGTGCACAAAATAGTGGACATGACTGCTGAAGAGGATGATAAAGCACTGATAGGGGTGATCATTGGCCTTATTAGTCAATGAATAATATTACTCAACTTTGCATGTGAACATTTTAGCTAGAGTCTGATCTCTCTTCTCTCTGCAGGGTTTGCGTTCCCAGACTGGGCCTATAAGCCTGAGTCCAGTCCTGGCTCCAGACAGATCCAGCTGTGGCACTTTATCCTAGAGCTGCTGAGGAAGGAAGAGTATCATGATGTGATTGCCTGGCAGGGGACTACGGGGAGTTTGTGATCAAAGACCCTGATGAGGTGGCCAGGCTGTGGGGCGCCCGCAAGTGCAAACCTCAGATGAACTACGACAAACTCAGCAGAGCTCTCAGGTAAGACTCTGTCCGTTGTGTTTGTCTTTGCCTTTAAGCAGGTAATTTAATTTGGAACACTTTACAGTACACTTATTTCAGGAACAATCCCCCTTGAGCAGCTTGGGGTTAAGTGACTTGTGTACAAGGTTTGAACCTATGATTTTTCGGTTACCAGGCCAGACCTATCGGTACCAAAGCGAGCCAGTTAAAGGCTCTTTTAACCGACTCAGTTTTTGCAACCACCATTTTGAGCGTTACAATATCCCTTTGTTATTTTACAAGTTGCCTTTCTTTTCCTCGGTATACTATCTCTGGACCAACCAGAATAAGATAATCATTACAAAACATGGTCCAGCTTTAAACACGTCCAACTTTTTAACCATTTACTATTTAAATAGTGGAATCCTGGATAGTTTTAGTTTGACCAATAAAGACTGAGCCCTATTTCTGCTCAGTCTAAATGTAGAGGAACGGAAGCGGTTAAATCATCCAACTCTTGTGTTGCGTTATGGGATTGACCCTGTCGCTGGAGAGTTATAACTGCATAGAGTCTGATCTCTTAGTAATCCCAGTCCATTTACCTGTGCAGGAGCCGATCTCATTAGAGGACAGACAGGCGAATGTATTCTGAGCAGCCGACGGTTTTAGCCTTCATTCCATTTTCTGACCTGATCTGCATTTGCTCATTTGTGCCTTTATTTTCGTCTCTGACTCACCTGCTTTAGTAGATCAGCACTGATCCTCAAAGTGGATGGAGAGTGATCCACTTTCTGCCTTTATTTTGAAGCTTTCTCAGGGCATACCTCATATGTTAGCGGAGTTACGGCACACCAGGGTTCTGCGCTGGACGTATCAATCATACACTATTGATTACCATCAGTTCATGTTCCAGACCACTACAGTGGATGTGCTATTTGTTAAAGGGATTGTAGTTCTGTCATCATTTACTCACCTTCATGCTGTTCTCTATGCATTTCTTTCTTCTTTGGAACACAAAATAAGATATTTTAAAGAACATTGAGGTCCAAAAAACACAGAACTAACACATTGACTTTCATCGTATGGACAAAAAACAGAGAACTTGTAGTGTACCTCAAATCTTAAAACAATATTTTTTAGAAATTGTACTTGCAGACAATAAAATATGAATGAAATAAAAGGCCACTTCAGTGTACTTAAAAAGAAGAGTTGTGTTTTTTATCACACTTACACCGAGTCTTAACCAGACGCAACGCGATAAGATTCCAGCGACAAGCAATTTGACTGTCCACACTAGACGCGATGCGAAAATGAGAAGCGATAAAATCAATCAAAAACCACAGCCAATCAGAAGAGAGTGTGGGCGGGCTCTCTCGACAAGAGCACAGTGGACACAATGAAATGGGCAAGTACTTAGTAAAATTCATAAATATTACACAATTTAAACATTATTTAAATTACATATGGAGTGACTGAACCAATCTTTGTCATAGAATACACTTCGCACACAGTTTGGACGTTCTTTTGCATATTTATTTATTTTCAAGATCTGAGGGCGAATTAGCCAGTGTTGTTTTCATTACAGGTAAAAAGCTGGGAACACAAAACGATATTCAAACTAACAATAGATGCTTTTAACATTAAATAAAGCACATAAACAGTACCTGATATTATCATTGCCATACTGTGTTGCTGTTCCAGCCGTGACGTCGCAGAGAAATAGAAACCGTTTCTAAAATAAAATATTCGCCTGCCGCGGCTGGTTAGGACAAAAACTCAGATTAACATGGAAAAGATACCTTTTATCGCGTGTCGCTGCGTCGCGTCACGTCTAGTTACGACACGGTGTTGAAGAGATAGTTCACCCAAAAATGATAATTCTGTCATCATTTAATCTGTATGATTTTTTTTCTTCTGCTGAACACAAAAGAAGATATTTTGAAGAATATGGGTAACCAAACAGTTGATAGGGCCCCATTGACTTCCATAGTTATGGAAAAAAAATCCTATGTCAAATCTTAGTTTACCATAAATGCCTGTCAATATATTTGGCAATACACTTTAACCATATTTCAAAAGCCCTGCTTACACCTGGTATTAAGATGTGTTTTGGTCGACTGAATCAAAAGTGGACAACGCTAAATACAGGTGTACGTGGTCTAAGACATTTTAAGCTGGTCCACTAATGACCACTTCCAGAGGTAGTCAAAAAAAACACATTCGACCGGATTGCTTTCATAGTGTAAACGGTCATGTGGTCGAATGTGTTCGAACAGTCACAAAAGACTGCCTACTCTCCTCCTACTGACCTAATGCGTAAACATTATGGGAAGCGCACTAGCCAGACGGGATTTAAACATTGTTGGCTGAAGAGCCAAGTTTGGCTTGAAGACAAAAATGTACTAAGCACAATGTTCTCTCACCATTCCTAATTTTTAACACGCAATCACAGCATTTGCCATGGTCTTCTAAAAATGACATAAACTAAACAAAATGATTTTGATTTAAGAAACCTTAACATACATTGTTAAATAATTACATTTGAATGTGTTGGCTATGTTGTTTGACACACAGTTGACTAAAGGAATGATGCAAATCAGGTAACTGCACAGAGACACGCAAAAATTATTTTGCATGGTGCAGTTCCCAATCTTGTGGGCCGGTTCGCTGAGTGTGAGATTGTTAATGATGCAGTAGACTACCATGACCTGGTGTACTTTACTGATTTATTGTTAATTGCCATATGCTACAATATTTTTTCAATGTGATTCATTTGTCAAGTATTTATTAGTATCATTGAGTAGGCCTTCATGAGTATTACTAAACACAGAAGTAAAGCCAGACTATGCGGGAATAGTGTGTAATGTTGTGTTATGGGATTGGATTTAAGGAATCAGATAAATTAATCCAGGGCAGTTTGGAGACAGTTGGAGCTTTCGTTAGAAAACGACATTTTGCATGATTGCAAACATTGACAAGATCCCATGTTAACAGTGTACTGAGGGATTAACGCTTGTGGGTGGGTGTGTATCTGTATGTGTTGCTGTGTTATTTTTCCATCAGTTAACCAGAAGACATAAACACTGTCTTAAAAGCTCCACCACTTATGTTGGATAATCCAAGTTATACTCTACTTCTCATCTTCTCTATTTTTAGCCTGTTGTTTGTTTTTACCAAATCAGATTTTGAGCTTTAATGTATTCTTTTACAAAATAGAAAGTATGAGAGTGACGTGTAAACAGTTTACAGGCAGACAGCTGTGTGTGATGTCACCCTTCCTCTTCACTCTGTTATTACAAATGTGAATGTGTGCCCTGTTCGTACAAATGCGTATTTTGTGTTTGAAAGAAAGTACAACTATGAAGCCAAGCTACTTGCTGCTATAAGTTTAAGTGATTTCTCATACACGCACTCACACAGATAAGGGTGCCAGATTGTTGTGATTCCAAATTCTAATCAAAGCGTAACTACAACTATGTACCTTCAGTTAGGAAGAGTTCGTTTTTTTGGTTTGTTGTAGAGTCGAAGCTCTCAAAAACAGAAGATGGAACACAGCTGATGCCCATTCATTCTGTGCAAGACGCTCATCCAAAGAGGGTCTGTAATCCCTAGGATTGGAATTTGCTTTTTAGTAGTGTCACATAAAAATGCTTTTCATATAATCATTAAATATGGAGGAATGTGATCATAAGTGCTAAATCCTGGAAGCATCTTGGAAGTACTGGTTCCCAGCATTTCTGCAGGCCTCTTTCTAAAGCATCGCCTTCATTGTCAAGTGTTAAATGGGCATCAGAAAAATGACTCTATGTAAACTTCTCACAACTTGAGATCAGGGTTATTGTTCTTTTGTGGGTTTTCTTAAATTTCTTCCCAATTCCTCCCACATTAGATTGCTTTAGTTTAACTTGTTTTATTGCCTATTAAATTCATGTTAAGCAAAGTCTGTTCATTCGGCGTCCATATTTGCAACGCCTCTTAGCAGCTAGTTTGGGCATCCAAGATTAGCTGCCCGGAGGGCTAGGGTGGACCATCATTTGCTGTCAGATAGAGACCTTGTCCTTTGATTAAGGGTATAATGGTACATGTATTTGTCCCGAACGTCACGACATGGACAACATGGTTAGGTGCATACAGTCAGATGACGAATACAGTCGGTCACAGGTGATCCACACTCCAATCCAGAAGGGGGCGCGCGCAGTAATGCAATGCTGTTTGCTAACCTTTACAACAGGAAAAAGCACAGAAGAAGAAAAGACTATCTATGCATAGATATGTTTGCGTGTGATCGCTCAGCCCATTGTTTCAACTGTGAAAAGACATCAGTGAAACAGCTTGAGAATAATATCTCACGTAGCATTACATTTACCTCAGGCAAGTCATTTAGTGTCCACACCATGTTAGCTCACTAGAGAAATGATCTCTAGAGGGGAGCATTTCAATAAATATATGCACTATATTAGCTTATATATTCATTATATTTACTTTACCTGTTAATAATGTCTTAGTTAATATCTGTTTAAATACATTTCTAAGTTATGACAGTAACTGTGTAAATGGCTATTTCAAAAATGAATTGAAGTAGAAAAATAATTTTATAATTAGATTTAGAAGTTACTGAACCGTTATGTTTATGTACCGTTACACCCCTACCTTTGATCATTCTCAGCATGAGTTCCTCTCTGTGTTCTGGGCAGGAGATATTTGCATTGCCCTCGTCAGAAGGTCAAGTAGCCACACAAAACTTCTCATTTGAGTCCTCTGTTCTCTCTCCTCTCTCTGTGGACCTTAGTCAGAGTAAACAGCACATTACTATGATACGCTTACAGTGGAAGTCTACAGGGCAAGGCATTAAAAGCAGAAATGTGTAGGCTGTATTTTTGTTAAAGTGCTCACATTAATTCTTTGGTACAAATGTGTTTTTTGAGCTATAAAGTTACCAAAATTTTCTCCCACTTGTCATCAGAAAGTTACAGGGTTTACATAACTGAAGAAATATTGACTGTAACTTTGTACAGACAGTGTGATTTTTAAGTCTTGTGACTTGTCTTGTGAAACAGTGTGTATTGTATTGTTTATCCCAGTGCAAGACTCAAGAGACTTCCATTGTAAGAGTATTTTTGTAAACACTTTGTTTTTATAGTAATATTTTACAGTAAGTTTCAATTCATTAACAGTATAGTTAAAGTGACAAAAGATCTTTTCTTCTGTATTGTGATGTAGAATGAGGACATGGTTCTATCCATTGGTTGTTGATTGGATTTTGAAATGTGGGCGTTGCACTGAAAATAAAAGCGAGTTTGCAGTTGATTGCGGAGGATGGGGTTTAAGTGGACTAAATGATTGGAGAAGTCCAGCATACATCATCAGAGAGAAGTCTGGCATTTCACCGGAAGATTAAGTTATGACATTTTAATTACACATTACCAGATCGAGAAAAATGTTTAAAAATGCAACACATACATGGATGAATCTTTCACAATAAGATCTTACATGCCTTTACAAGGGTAAATTTTCATTTCATGCCAAATTTAATGACATTAGGTAATGTCATTAACTAACAATAACAAATGCTGTAAAATATTGTTCAATGGTAATGTTAATGTTACAGTCTTGTTCCTCTCTTCTTTTTCCCTCTGTCTTATTTCCTCTCCTCCATTCTTTTTTTTTTCTCTTACGATGTCAATGACTCACTGCCATTCCTCCACATCTACACCGCCTCCCTACCCCACAATCCCACACTCTACTCCTCCATCTGATTCATACCTTCAATCTGACACTTTTCAACTCACAACAGGGCTTTCACATTCAACTCTGCACATTTGTGATGTCCCTTTATTCCAGAACAAATGCTCCTTTTCAGACATTTCTTGGCCACTCTATGGCATGTATAAAAGTCTGGGCTAATGCTCTAATCCTGACTGGAATTTGACTTGATGTTGATGGAGTTAGGGGTGTTGTTTTAATTATGTTCTCCTGCAGACAGCCTGCTGGGACGCGACTCATCACCTTCCTGCCACACGCGTGTGGAAATTCTGCAAAACTGGAATTCTATTGTCCCACTGTTGATGTTCCACTGAACGACAGGACATTTCCTGTCTGGCTCTGGGCACAATGGACGCCCAACTACTCATTCCCTTCCTTATTAGATTTTATCCCAGTTTTGTCAAAATTGTCCCAACTACAGAACTCACCAGAGCCTGTTTATTTAAAGTCCCCCTGTGGTGGAAGTCAAGTTTTTAATGTTGTTTATATGTCTAAGTGGTGTTTTTGATATGCTTTAAGACAAACCATGTGCAAATTCATAAGTCAATGCAATCGCTGAGTATTTTCTCTTTAAAACTGCAGTAAACCAAAGACAGTCTCAAACCCACGGTTTGAAATCGCTGCTGTTCCTGACGTCACAAACTACCTTGTAAACCAATCACGTCAACGTGCCGGCGGGCTTTAGCATATCATTAACTGACCATGCAAGGAGTCTGAAAAGAAGGTTATCCTGGTATATTTTTCTGTTGATATGAAAAATCGGGTAGATTTAGCAATATGGCGGGTGTATGATGAATATTACAATGTTTTGATGAACTATATGCCTTCCTCCACTGACGTTAAGGTGACGCATACTGACACATACTGATTGTTAGAAGGCAGCTGTCTTGACCTGTTAATGTGAACATGGTTTGTGCAACTTTAGCAACACATTATTAGCTGTTTGATAATGTAGTCAAGCAAAACTCTAATCATATTAATTAGCGTTATGTGTCCAACGTTGTAAAAAACGATACCATTGTGCAGCGTTTACCTCAGTAAGTTGAGCGAGTGGATCTTATCTGAGCTCGGTCGAGTGCGTGGAGGCGGGGCTAATTATCATATTCATAGATCTGTATTAAATGAGGCAAGGGTGTAGTTACATTCAAGCTATTTTAAGGCATTGAGATTTTTTTTCACAGGAGAAAAACGTTTAAATATGTAATTTTGGTAATCAAACATGAGTTTTAAGTGATAAAATTATTGACTACAGGAGGACTTTTAACTCATAGTGGCTCCATGCTAAGAATTTTTACTTTACAAAGCCAACTGAGTGCAATTTTAGTCATGTGATCCATTTTAATGCAGTCTGTCATCATTACCTACCTTCATTTCATTCCAAAACCATATGACTTTTTTTTTTTTTTCTAGGGAGCTCAAAAGAAGTTATTTTAAAGAAAGTTTTAACTGTTTTTAGCATATAATGAAATAATATATAAGTCAGTGGGGTCCAAAACAATATTAATGCCTCTTTTTTTCCCTTTCATTGCTAACAGGAAGTCAGAGTGCTTTGACAAAGTCTGGGTGTCTCTGTCATATTAAACATGTCTGTGATGTTATTTCGATGTCAGACGCTCTCAATGCAGTCATCAGCATTAGAACCGATGTGATGTTGATTGAAGTGGCCGGCCATGATTTCTTCTTCACTCTTTGGAGATTTGATTAAGATTGACTGTGTGTGTAAGTGTGTGTGTACTTGTGGAAAGAGTGGGTCAGAGGCCTTGTCCTACAACAGCTCTCTTTGTTTGGAGGAGGATGACGACATGCGCGTGTGTGTGTGCGTGTGTATTTGAGGGCAGTTTTGGGTCTTATTGTCAGAGACAGAATGAGCTCTTTATTAGCTCAGTGGGTGGAGATACACACATACACACGCTAGTGTAACAGTGACACGCGCTAACACACGCAGCATACAAAACATGATGTTTATCTCTGGCTTCTCAATAGAGCTTATGGATGGAGTGGATCTCACTGTCCGTTTACCATCCGCCCTAGAGCCACACAGGCCCATTCGTACCCCACCCCACCCCGTCTCTTCACTTTTTTTCCCCCACTGTCTTCTCTTGCCTCACACACACATTTACTATCCAAATGAGGACTTCTATTCTTTATATAAAGCTAATTTTAAGAACCGTAAACTAGCTCTAACCCTACTTTTAATAGGAAACTCTAACTCTAGAGTTTAAAATGACTGTATTTCTTTTATGAATTGTTTTCCAAATGTGGATGTACCCAACAGTGTTGGGGGTAACGCATTACAAGTAACGTGAGTTATGTAATCAGATTACTTTTTTCAAGTAATTAGTAAAGGAAGGCATTACTTTTAGATTTACAACCAAATATCTGACTTACTTTTTCACAAAAGTAACACAAGTTACTTTGTTTTCCCATTCAGAGACACCTCTCCTGTCCCCATGTTGAGAGAAATCGGGGTTAAGGTTACACTTCCTTAAGCCTTAGGCTTATTCATTTCACTTTTGGTGTGAATGGGTCTTTACATTTGCCAAAAATATAACTTTTATTTATTTATTTGTTTGTTTGTTAAAAAATCAAACAAGCAAGCCCAGCCCAGGTGAGAAAAATGAAGCCAAAAGTAATGCAATGCATTACTTTGCATAAAAAGTAACTAAGTAAAACAATTAGTTACTTTTTCAGGGAGTAACGTAATATTGCACTTTTAACAACAACTTTCCCCAATAACTGGTGCCCAAATGTGCCAATAGTGAGGTTTTGTCATATTTACTACTTTCTGGGGACAAATTTGCCCCAAAAGTATAGCTAATACATAAACCTGTATATGTGTGAGGGCCTCCCATTGACTTTTGTGATGATGTTTTCAGGCATTTGTGAGGATATTTTTCTAGGGATATTTTCAGATTTTTGAGGATATTTTTTTTTAAGTTTGTGAAGATGACTTTTTAGTGAAGATGACAAAACTTATATATCAACTATATATGAGGTTGTATACTGACATTTGTGTCAGTATATTTTTAGAAGGTTGCGAGAATGTTTAAGACAGTTTTGTAGATATTTTCAGAAATTTACAAGGATATTTAACATTTGTGAGGTTGTTTTCAGATATTTTTGAGTATATATATTTTTAAAGTTTGTAAAGATATTTTCAGAAATATGCGAGGAAAGTTTGAAGATTTTTCCCCCTACATTTGGTCCTCACAAATATAGCGCAACAAGTACGCACACGACAGGAAAAAACAGCACAATGTACTTCATCAGCATCTGACTGATAATCCTCTTCCCCTCTCTCTCTTTTCTTCTTTCTGTCTCTGTTATAAATCAGGTTGTTCAGGCCCCGATTTGCGAATTCCAGGAATCAGTGTAGTGTTTGTTCAGCTCCTGTATTCCCGTCAGTCACAGAATATTGACTCTTGAGAGCTTTTAATAATCTGCGGTTTAATCCAAGTCCTAACCCAGTCAAATCTGATTGTTTCCCGGAAATCTGCTCGACTGTACCACCTAAAGTCATTTACTCACCGGAATATATGTATCTGCCAGCATCTATTAAAATTTGGTCATTTTATGTCCTATCCTTTGAAAATCGGTCAGCTCTCACTGTTTCTGTTAGACCAGCCACCAGCATGTAGGTTCACAGGTGTGTAAGTGTGTGACAGAAGGAGGGTCGTTGCCACTAGTTGCAGATGCTCAAAGAATCCTTTCTTCTGCTTTTGAAGTCAGTTCAAATGCTCTTTAAAGTGTGTTTGAGAGAGTGGGTACACATATAGTCATGTGTAGGGTGGGTGGCACTTCTTTCACACACACTATAAATTTGTAAATTGTTGAAGTATGTTTACGAGAAAATAATATTTTAGTTGTTATAATTAAAAATTTTACATTTAATTCAATGTTACTTGCCGCTTCTTTGTAATTGTTTCTGACATTTACTAGCAATTTCAGTGCACTGTTGTGTCATAGAGTATGACTTAAAGGTGCCATCGAATGGAAAATTTAATTTACCTTGGCATAGTTGAATAACAAGAGTTCAGTACATGGGAATGACATACAGTGAGTCTCAAACACCATTGTTTCCTCCTTCTTATGTAAATCTCATTTGTTTAAAAGACCTCTGAAGAACAGGCGAATCTCAACATAACACTGACTGTTACGTAACAGTCGGGATCATTAATATGTATGACCCTAATATTTGCATATGCCAGCCCATGTTACGTCTGGAGCTGCACAGCTGAATTATCAGACTAGGTAAGCAAGGACAATAGTGAAAAATGGCAGATGGAGTGATAATAACTGACATGATCCATGAAATCATGATATTTTTAGTGATATTTGTAAACTGTCTTTCTAAATGTTTCGTTAGCATGTTGCTAATGTACTGTTAAATGTGGTTAAAGTTACCATCGTTTCTTACTGTATTCACGGAGACAAGACTGTCGTTATTTTCATTTTTAAACACTTGCAGTCTGTATAATGCATAAACACAACTTCATTCTTTATAAATCTCTCCAACAGTGTATCATTAGCCGTTAGCCACGGATCACAGCCTCAAACTCATTCAGAATCAAATGTAAACATCCAAATAAATACTATACTCACATGATCCAATGCATGCATGCAGTATGCATGACGAACATTTGGTAAAGATCCATTTGAGGGTTATATTAGCTATGTGAACTTTGTAAATGCACTGTATTGTAGTCAAGAGCTAATTTAAAGGGGCCGCGCGCTTAATTGGTACATATTTAATGATGCTTCAAAATAGGCAGTTAAAAAAATTAATTAAAAAAAAATCTATGGGGTATTTTGAGCTGAAACTTCACAGACACATTCAGGAGACACCTTAGACTTATATTACATCTTGTAAAAACTGGTTCTAGGGCACCTTTAAGATATACATATATTCTTTTGTAAAGAAGTCACATTATGCAGTTTTGCTTATCTCGTTTTACTTGAAAACAAGACCAATATTTAAGAAACATTTTGGGAATTTTTTTTTATTTTTTATTCACAGGTCATATATATATATATATATATATATATATATATATATATATATATATATTTTTTTTTTTTTTTTTTTTTTTTATTATTTTTATTAAGTTTTAAACATACCAAGTTTGTAGGAATTTAGTCTTTGTTTTCAAGTTGGTTTTGAAAAAAAATGTTATTAAAATTGATTTTAAATTGATTCTGAAAATGTCATGTGGTGTAAACATCAAGTAAAAAGTAATAACATAATTTACACTTTGAATAAAGGTCTGTGTACACATCAAAATCATTTTTACACATTTTTCACAAACAAAATTATTTTTTTATTATTATTCATAAATATCATTACATTTTGGGAGGTTACACCACATGACATTTTACAACCTAATCTAACATTTCCTTGTTAGTGGACAAAACTTTTCAAATATTAATATTTTAACAGCATCTCTGGTTATTTTTTTTCTAATAGGAATAAATGATTATTCCAAGCTAAATAAGTTCACTATCACTGGTCTGCAGCCAAAATGCTTCTGAAATAAATGTAGTCAAACTTTATTAATTCTGGCTTACTGAGAACAAAAAGGATGCTTAAAATTGTTGATTGGCTCTAGTTTTCAAGATATGCTATTGGGTCAGTACAACGTGACTTGGGAAGGGTGTAAGATAAGTGTGTATTAAAGGGAAGGGATCTCAATTTAAAACAGAAATGACTACAATACATCTTTGACTGGATCTATGAATAAATCTATGACTGGTTTTGGACAGAACTTGCTTTTTAGGCAAAACAATGAGTGATGCAATCTGAAGCTAGTATTGCGTCATACATGATATGAATTGCATCATGTTATTCTTGGTGATCATATATGATGCCGTCATAATGAAACTTACATCACTCTGATTGAACAAATTGCCCTATATCAGCTATAGAAATCATAATGCAAGGGTGCAAAACTCAATTCCTGGAGGGCCACAGCCCTGCAGAGTTCAGTTCAAACCATGCTCCACACATACCTGTAGTTTTTAAATAAGGCTGAAAGACTTGATGAGCTGGATAAAGTGTGTTTAATGAGGCCTTTTTTCTTCATTATGATTTTCAGTTGCATTCTAATGCATTTTTGAAAAAAAAAAAAAACAAAAAAAAAATCTGGGGAATAACCTAATGTCCTCATGATCACATCGAGGAAAGTGAAAACTATGACAATTCAAGAAAAACCCCAGCTGTCACATACCTCACTGACTGGTTTTCACCACAGAAAGCACAATGCACTGCAGTTTAACCTGTGCATAGGAAACCAGTCCCACACTATGTAGAAAGCACATCCAGTGATGACATTATGGGACTGTGTGACTTTTTCTAAGAACCAGTCATCTCTGACGGCCACAGAAATAAGAGGTACTTTGCCTGGCCTGTTGATTGGAACGTCACAGTTCAGGATGTCATCATTAGAGCATTGCTTCATCTCACCTCTGCGTTTTCATCTGTCATCCATCATATAAGCTCAGGTTACCACCTCCAGCCAAACAGTGCAGAAGTAAGTGGATTGTGTGAGCTGGATGTCTATCCATGCAAACACTGTTGCTGCTGGTGTATTTGGTAGACATTCTAATCCACAGCTGTCTCAAGTATATTTATATCTCACTGTGTGGCTCAGTGTGTTACAGTGGGTCACATGATCGCTGATCACCTGCTTGCATCTCTGTCTTTGTTAATAGTTATATTTAAGGTGCGTTCAGCATATGCTGTGGTGCCCGTTGTCACACGCTTTTCATGTCTGGTGGTTGATGGCACATACTTAGTAAAAAAGAATTCTGCTTGTCTGAACATGAGGGGAAAAAAGAATTCATATAATTTTGACCGCAAATCAAACACATTTACACACGCTAACATCTTCATCTGACCACAAGACTGTATCTGTCTGTCTCGGCTTAATCTCTACAGACAAGACTGTCTGAATACACACACACACACACACACACGCACACACACACACACACACACACACACACACACACACACACACACACACACACACACACGCACACTCAGGGTGAGTAAATATATCCTCTATGCATTTAAAAAGCTCAGTGTCAGCATCTTCCCTGAAACATGTCATTCACAGAGAATTGTGGCTCGAAGGTTATTAAGTGCAAGATGAATCGTTGTCACAGGGATTTACACACACAACAGACACACACACACTTGTACAGGTCTGTAAGAAAAATGCAGTGTTATTGGAGTTACATAAATAGATGGAGGGTTGTGAGGAATAGAGAGATGTTATGTAAAGAGCTGGGGAAGGACAAAGGTTAATATATAGATAGGAAGGGAGAGAGAATGGGATTATATAAGGGGATTAAGAAAGGAGAATTTATCAGTGGGTTATAGTATTATATAAACTGCCACTAGTGACCAGAGACGTCCTGACAATACCTCCCATCACACAAATGTACATAAAAAATACTCAAAACAATATATACAAACACATATTTAATTTTTTTCTCTCTTTCTGCCTCTTTGTCATATATCGGCATTGAACTGATTAATTAGAAACAAACTGTACTGGTGAAAATGCTATATGTATAATATATATATATATATATATATATATATATATATATATATATATATATATATATAATATATAATTTAAATATTTATATGACAATATCTTAGTATTTAGTTTGTCCTCCTTTTTGTATTTTATTGACAGAAGCACTCAAGCTGAACTGTATAAGTTTGTCAAACCTGATGTTCATGAATTAAGTTCATGATTTTTCCATCTTCAATGGAAGAAAAAACATGGTTGTTTGTACAAGGAGTTCACATGATCAGTTTCACACATTTACTTATTTGATTAGTGAACAGCGAATAGATCAGAATCTGGAATATTTTTATTGATTTTTACATCACAATGTTTCTTTGTTTTCAAATGTAGAATAATCTAATACTTTGTTTATTTCCAGGCTTAAATTTGATTTCTGTGTGGGCTGATGTGGATTGCTTGTCTTTGTGCAGGTATTATTACAACAAGAGAATTCTACATAAAACTAAAGGAAAACGCTTCACCTACAAGTTTAATTTCAACAAGCTGGTCCTGGTCAACTACCCTTTCATTGACATGGGGTCTGGAGGTACAAAACGATCACATAAACATCACTTATATATATTTACACAATTAAATACAAAACGCAGCTAAGACCTTCTTCCTGTTGTTTGTCTCTCCATAGGAGCGGCTGTTCCTCAGAGTGCTCCACCAGTTCCTACAGGTCCCCATTTCCGTTTCCCTCCATCCACTCCATCAGACATGCAGGTGTCCGAGGTGCTGCGTTCCCCCAGCAGCGAGGAGCTGCGCAGTCCTGGGATGTTCAGTGGCCGCCGCATCGCCCGTGGGTCTGTCTCCGACTGCAGCGATGGAACTTCCGTCAACTCTGAGATTGAAGATGGGAACGGAGGTACGTCAGAGGAGAGAGTGACGGAAAGAGTGGGCGAGAGAGGAGGAGGAGGCGGTGGTTTTCGAGGTGCCGTTCACCCTCGTCTATCTCACGAAGCTATGTTCAGGATGTACGGTGGACCAGGCGGTCACAGAGGTCATCGAGTGTCAGAGGTCGGACACAGGGTTCATCCTGAGCCTCTCTCACCATTCACCGTTTCGCCTCTGCCTGGTCCAGGAGGGCCAGGCCTGTTGGCGCCACCTCTCTCACCAGCGCTCTCCATGACCCCAGGCTCTCACCTGGCCTACACTCCCTCCCCTACCCTGTCGCCCATGCCTGGCTCCATCTTCAACTTTAACCCAGAGGACATGCAGCGATACCTGCAGGCTCACACCCAGAGCGTCTACAATTACCACCTGAGCCCTCGTGCCTTCTTTCATTACCCAAACATAATCGTTCCTCAGCCTCAGCGTCCTGAGAAAGGAATGCCCGGACCCCAGGCCTGTGACCGCGGCCCTGCCGAGAGGCCTTCGGTGCTCAACAGCCATCACTCCAGCCTCCCTCCGCCTCATGCCCACCCTATTCACCACCATCTGGGGGAGGAGCAGCACCATTCTCCCTTCAAGTTCAAGCTCCAGCCTCCCCCACTGGGCCGAAAACAGCGCGACGGTCAGGGTCGACAGGGCTCGCTTTCCTCCACATCTACATCCGGTCTGGGCTCCTCATTGTCATTTGGCAGTGACCTCAGTTCAGCCAGTGGATCAGGGCTGGTGTCCAACTCCTCCTCAACTGGCTCGCTAAACAGCGCTGGCTTGCCCAAGATTAAGGTAATCAGGAATTATGTTCTGTACGATTACATGCGCAGTTGTAATTGAGCTGCTACTAGTTTTTTGGCAGAAAAAAATTTGCCGTTCCTTGATTTTTTGTTAGTCAAACTTTGCAAAAATCAGACTGGCATGATTTTAGTCAGACTCAACCATTTATATTATGTTTTAAAAAGACAAATTAAGGCCTGTTCAGACCAAGGATGATAACTACAACTATATATTTTTAATAATCATTCTAATTCTATGACAATAGCGGTCTCTATAGAAGTTTTCGCACCGAATAATTCTTGGAACTCAGTTATAGGAACTAGGAACTAATTTGTCCCCGGGTCATGTTACTGGTTGCATTTGCACCGGGAATAGGAACTCTGAAGCGGCTGACAGCGGCATCTTTAAGCGCGGCATTTACAAACGCTAAAAAAACGGTGGATTGAGGATGCTGTGATCGGAGCTGTGTTTGTTGTGTGTCGTGGGTTTCGTGATAATGGAGGTGGAATTTAAACGCATAATTTACTAGACTGAAAGAGCAAAAAATGGGGCTAAGAGATGAAATCTCCAATAACAACTTTCAGTATTACATATCATCGAGGTGGAGAAAAGAACACAACTCTGCATACAATAGGTAAATGCCGTTATCGCTGTTTTCCTTGGTTGTGAAGTAAATAAGTTTACACTGCTTTTTTTTTTCACTATAGTGCTAGTTTAGACCCTACTCTGAAGTAGGAGCTAATTTAGTCCCCCCCAAAAGGAGTTCCTAGAACTAAAATCATTCCTAGTTCCTGGAGGTGCGAACATGACAAAATCCGGGTACTTCAGACAATAGTTCTAGAAACTATGAAAAGGTCCCTTTGGTGCAAAAGCCCCTAATACCACAGCTGTCATGATAACGACAATGGAGGAACAATATCGTTAAAATCACTTTCCAAACAAGTTTTTTCCAGCTGTTAAATGATGAAAATTTACTAAACAGATTATAATAAACAAAACTTTATTGTTCTTTGGTGTGAACACTAATATAGTTTTTGTTATAGCTAAATTTCTCTTCCTTGGTGTGAATGGCCTTGACTAGTTTTAGTCCAGCTGAAATGTAACTTTTAAATTACATGTAAACTTACTGATGGTTGTCCACACTGTGTAATAAGTTCTAATAATGAATAAATGCATCTCTAATAAATCCTTGACAAGTCTATATATTGGACTAATTGAATATTTCGAGTGCTCGGTTTAACAAGGCCAAACAATCCATTTAGCTACTCAAACTTTTTAAGGAATAAAAAAAATCAGCATGACACTAAAATTGTGGTTACAAATACTGTGAATATTTTACTTTTGTGTTTCATAGTCGTATCAGTTCCCACAGTTCTAGAAAACCTGAAAATATCAGGTAATTTCAAAAGTGTCATTTGCAAGCCTGGACAACTATAGAAATTAATAATGTAAGGTGTAGTTACTCTCTGTTATATAAGTATTTCTTCTCCTTGAAATTACACTAGTGCGAAAACATTATTATTATTTTTTTTTTAAATCCTTATCCAGTCATCACAAATGTCTGGGAAAGTCATGGAACGTCATGGAAACTCATTTTTCAGTAACACCCAACTCTGTTTTAACACTAAATCCACTCTGTCTCTCTCTCTACAGGTGGAGCCCATATCTGACATTGAATCAGAAGAGGAAGTGGAAGTGACTGACATCAGCGATGAAGAAGCTGATGAAAGAGACGAAGAGTTTGGCGTTTTCCCTTCTCACTACCATAAACATCATCATCACCATCACCATCAGCATTATCCTCACAGCCAAAAGCACCAACAGCCCAATGGTACCAATGCCGGTCTCCACCCAGATGAGGACTTGGAGGAAGAGGTATTCAAAGCTCCCGCCCCTCCACCCTTCTTCGTCCCTCCCACCTCCTCCTCAGGTGATGTTCGCCGCGGTATCCCCGTTGTGAAGAGCGAACCCGTAGAGCCTGCGGACATGCAGCTGGCATCCGGCGGACTGCCACAAATGCATTCCCAGTGTATCCCACTGAAGCTCCGGTTCAAACGGCGCTGGGACCAGGACCAGCACATGGAAGAGGCGGAAGACAAGAAAGTGAGAGGAGAAGAGAGGGGGAGAGAGAGGAACGGGATGGTGGAGGAGAGTGGGAGTGGAAGTGGGAGCGGAGAAGGAGAAAGCCCACCTCCTCTCGCTCATCACAGAGTTAGCGCCGAGCTCCACCGAGCCACGGCACAGCTGTCACTGGAGAACAAGGACTGCTGATACGCATCGACACACATAGACGACTGCTGATACACAACTCTACAACTGCTGATGGACCCACACTCAAACGTGACTCTTTTTAGATCAATGACTGCTGATACTGACAACAGTAATACTGACACTGACACATACACTGCACACTTAGACTAACTGACCCTTGCTTAATCGAATCCCGCTCCCCGGGCTACCCTCGTTCCCCCGCCGCCCTCAACTTCAGCCGAGGGGCTCGCGTTCCAGTACATCTCAGTGTGACCGTGATGATGAATGAGTTCACCCACGTGCCCCAGCGACCCTCAGGAGTGATGAACTTTGACCTTCGGCACTAGAGAATATTTTATATTTTTAGAAGAGAATTTTATTTTGCAAAGTGCCTGTGAGCTATCCCTCAAAACCCCACAAAGAGATGGGCATCAGAAAGACTGGTCTGGTTTGAGGGACTTGATCTTCATCTCCAGCAGCCCAGCATTATTTTCCTATTTTCCTCAGTGACAGACTGCGATCAGTCTCAATGTGATGTGTGGTGGGATACAAATGCACAGAAAGTCACAAATAGACACTGTTCAAAAACCAGCCTGGTCAGAAGTCCGAACCCTCAGGGACAAAACCCCCTCAACACGCACACATACACTCAGACATGATCCCTTTCTCGTTCCCTGTATGAAGCGCGTGTCCGATTCGAGTGCGAATGTGTGTGTGTTTTTGAAATCTAGCTGTGTGTAAGTTCTCAGGATATCTCCCTCCTGTCCTTTTCTATCTAAACCAGCTCACCTTAAAA